>NW_027556272.1:0-15250 GCF_003287225.1 Phascolarctos cinereus | reverse complement strand
GTTTCCAGCCTTGGTCTGTCTCTTAAGTTTGAATTCCACAACTTGATATTTAGAGCTAGATGTCATCTCAGAACCAATTGAGATTTATACAAAAGGAACTCATCTGTTCCTTCTCATTACTTCTTGGTTGCATCTCCTTCCATTTTATCTCCCAGGTTCACAGATTCAAGTAATTGTTCAGTCAATACCAGATAATTGATTAATTGTTCAATCTTACCTGTTCTAATCCTACATTGTATCTTGTATGGAACCTTTCTCTCTCTACTCAATAGTCACTAAACTAGTTTCCTCTTAGACTTTTATAATCTTTCACCTCCTTTATTGACATACCCTCCTAATTGATAAAATGGCAGTCGATGGCTAACTGGGTCATTTGCTGGCCTGGAGTCAGGAAGATTTATCTTCCTGAGTTCAAATCTGGCCTCAGACACTTACTAGCTGTGTGATCTACAGGAAGTCACTTCACACTGTTTGCCTCAGTTTCCTCATCTTTAAAATGAGCTGGAGAAGGAAATGTTAAACCACTCCATCATCTTTGCCTAGAAAACCTCAAAATGGGTTACAAAGGTTTGACATGACTGGAATGACTGAACAAAAACAACCACTTTAATTGGTCTACATCCAATTTCTCCCCTCTACAATGTATTCACCTTCATTTAGCTGGCAAATTGGTATTCCTGCACTACAGATAACAGTGACACTCCATCAATACCCTTGCTCCCGAACCCCTAGTGAACTCCAGAACCTCAAACACCTCTTGCTACTTGTATTTATGGAAGTATCTCTGGACCCCTGGTTTTCTTGCTTATTCCTTGAATCATTTCCCTCAGGAATAAATAGTGTAAGAAGAGACTTATGACCCAATTTGTCTGCTCCATTCATTCTATAATCCAGCTTCATTCCTGCAGTGGGGGAAGTTATTTTTTTTTAAGGTAAGGACTATTACACGTGGATTCTTATATACTCAATGTCTATCAAAGTTCCCGACACATAAGAAATGTTAATGAATGAATGACAGAATATTTCAGAGGCAATGTAGCAATGCTGCAGTTTGAGTAAGAAAGGCCAAAATTCCTATCCTAACTCAAATGCTCAGTAGTTATGTGACATCCGGTAAGGCCTTTAATTTCTTTGTTTCAAGCAATGCTCTAGGACTTGTCCAAGTTTTGAAAACTTGTATTATGAGTCTTCTGAAGGGATTTCCAAAATCAGAATAACTATTCTTATGAAATTGCTTAAAGCTCAAAATTCATATTCATTATATTTATTTTTCATATGATATATGGTCAGTTCTAATTGTACCTCTCACTAATAGTAGGAACTTAGGCAAGTCACTTTATATTTCTTAGCAAAATGTATATAAATGACTAAATATAAGTGCTGCAAAATTATCTAAAGTAATTTTTAAAAGTTGTAAAGGTGGACATTGAGGTGAATCATGATAAGCAGCATGAAGGAGATTGTAACTTATCCCCTGCTTTGAAGAAAACTATGGAATCCCAAAGGAAGAGGTGAAGAAGGGAGGGAGGGAGGGAGAGCACCAGCAGACCCACAGAATCCAAGGGTTTCAGAGGAGGAAAGACCTCAGCATCCCAGCAGTCAAACCTATATCCTTAAGGAATGCTCACTATTACATACCTGACAAAGGAATATCTAGCCTCTTCATGTAGAAATGTGAGAACTACTTTTCTTCCATCTCCTCCTCCTCCCTCTCCTTGTCTACCACTATCTCCACCACTACCACCATTGCTATTACTATGAAGATGACAATGACTACCATGACTATGATAAGTATTACTACCCTACCACAACCATTACCCCCATAAACACTCACTCAACACTATTATGGTTCCCCTTCTATGATTATATTACAGTTTATGAAAGTTGTTTTTAAATCATAGTGTCTAGGACTGTACCCAACACTACAGATGAGGTCTGAGAAGGTCAGAATATAGCACAACTATCATTTCCCTGCTCGTAGAAGCCACGTTTCTCTTGAGGCATCCCAAGATTTCATTGACTTTTTATTCTTATGCCTATGTCATATGATTCCCATTTTTGAGCTTTCAGTTCATTAAAATCTCTAGATTTTTTAAAAAGGAAACTATGTCTCAAACTATGCCTCTTCCTTGAAAAACTTTTAAAGTTGATTTTCATTTAAAATCCCCCTAAGGCAAGACTTTACATTCATCCCAATTGAATTTGATATTCTTAAATTCAGCCTGATGCTCTAGGCTAACTGGATAATTTTGAATCCCAACTCTGTAATCCACTCATTATCCTAACTATTCCTATAAGCTGTTTAATCTTTAAAAAATGATAAACTTACCTTGTATACTTTATCTGAATTATGATGACACTCCTAAATAGCATAGGTCCAAACAGTGATCCCTGGAGAACTTCACTGTCAACATTGGACAATGAACAACATGTCTTGATTACCACCACCCAACCACTTATGGATCCATATCATGTATCTTCTCCACAAGAATAATATGATATAATTTCTCAAAAACTTTGCTGAAATCTCAGAGAACTACGTAAATTATATCTTTAAACTTCCCCTTATGCTTTAAAAAATAAAAGAAAATAAAAAAAATAATTCCTACATGTTTCATTAAGTTGAACTACAGAATGTCTGACTTGGTTTCCATCTCTGGTAGTTTCTGAACTAACTGTATAGGTAATGTGGTAGATTAAAAATCATGCTGGCTTTGGAAGAAAATGTCTTATTGTATGTTTTTAATTTAAAAATTATAAATCTATGCATGTGAGGAAAACCTCTTAGCAACTTTAGGCTTCAGTATGCTCATCTGGAATATATGGGGACGCACAAGATGTCTTCTAAATACATTTCCATCACAAAATTGATGATCCTATATGAAATATAATTTGAAAAGAAATGGCATTTTCAATAAGGCATTAACAGATCCCTGACCCATGTTTTTTTCCAATGCAACCCCTTAGCAATTTCTTCATATTGGGTGATGTTCCTTTGTTAGATATTATTTTATTTTTTATTGCGAAGGATGTCTTATAACATACATGTAACAAACATAAAGAAAAATCCATAGAAGAAAAGATTGCATCACTGTATTTAGGGAACCAGTGACTCACATGATGATCTTGAGCCTTAGTTGTCAAACTCTCTGTACCCAAAGGTCAACATTGAGTTCTCCTAAGCTATATACTCAGCTAAAAATTGTTCTCCTTCCAGATACAGAAGTGTGTTTTCTTTTCCTATTTCATGCAGCAGTTACTCTCTAGGGCTCACTGTTCCTCTCTCTGGATAAGATTGACCATTATGTTTTACACTGAAATAGAATTAGGAATCCCACTTATTTTACTTCCTGTTATTTTGACTTTTGACATGACACTTGTTGTGCAATAACTTCACTTCCTTACCATGGAGGAGGTACAATTGAAAGGTGTCTTTCCCTTCTAGATCATTTGACAACCTTACCTTTTGCTGGGAAGGATAAAACTGGCACTACTTCTGATGAAGAGCAAGAATTAAAGAGTCTGCTACAGAGAAACTCAAATACATGATGTAAAACCCCATCTCATGCAGTGCAAGAAGGATTACAATTGTCATACAGCACTTGAAATAGGGAAGAAAAAAATTAAGAAAAAAAAATACTCTCAAGAGTGTCAGAAATGATTTAGCTACTATTCAATGGAGTTTGTAATAAGTCCTAGTTTAGCTTCACAAGGAAAATCTTTCCAGAAAGACAAGTAGCTAAAATAATGTTCATCTTTTGATGAAGGTGGAATGTCTGGGGCATCCAATAATTGCATTCTGGGCAGCAGTAGCACCAAATACTGTTTGGTTATTGCAATAGTGTCCCATTGAGAATATGTCTCCAGTGACTGATGAGTTAATTAGCATAACAATGAGTTCACTTTTTTTTAAAATGTGTGAGTCAGGTAAAGTTGGTAGTGGTAAGAGAAAAATCAGCTCATAATTTCCACTAGCTAATTGGTGGTTATATGAAAAAAGCAGAAAGTTGAATGAAATGTAGTGGCATCCAAGAAATAATAGTGAAATTAATCAATCCCTACTGGTTCTGGAGAATAAAATGCTAAAGATGTTCCAAAAGGAGAAAGGACCTTGCTGCCCCAGCAGAACCTGAGCTCCACTGGAGAAGTGTATTTTCCACCAAGTAATCCCAAACACCAGTAGATTCTAAACGGATGACTATGAAGTTCCTTTTTGTTAATGTGTTCATAACACCCAGAAAACAATCCCTAAACATGTCTCACTTGTGAAGTAATTTAATGAAAATATTTCTGGATTTGGAGTCAGAGAATACAGGAACAAAAACTAATATTGCTGTTTATACCCTGTGTAACTTTTCTTTGGTCAACTCATTTCTGTGGGCCCAAATATTCTCATTTATAAAATGAGAGAAAAAGCTCATAATGAATGGATGATCTCTAAAGTCCCTTATAGTTCTAAATCCTATGAATATCCATTGCTTTTATCTGAAGAAGAAATTAGAATGCTAGATTACAAGAAACTTAGTATTATTTCTTTCAATTCGATCAGTCTTATATAAAGACAGAGTAGATTTGTTGACTAATTTGAAAGGTGTAAAAAAGATCTTGTAACACCTATACACCTCCTATAACCACATATTAAAATGACTGTAATTCCTCCAAGGAAATGTTATTATTATTGCAAAAAATAACAATAATACTTGATAATGATGTTATAAAACATTACAATAAAAACCTTTAGAATCATCTCTATGGACTTCAGTATTTGTGGATACTTGGTTTCAAATAGACTTGCTAGTGGGGATCAGATTCTGCTGGGGCAGCAAAGATCTCCTCTGCCGGTGGAACACCTCCAACATAACATTGTCCAAAACCAGTAGGGCCTGGTTGATTTCACTATAGTAGTTGGTGCTGTATCAGCATCATCATTAATATCTATAATAACTATAAAAAAGTTGCATATGCAACCTTCCAGGCACTGTATAAAAAGCTTTATAAATATCCAATTTGATTCTCAAGACTCTGGAGAATGGACTGGTTACTACTAGTTATTACCCTCATTTTACAGGTAAAGCAATCAGAATAAGCAGAGGTTAAGTTAATTCCCCAAGGTCATACAGCTAGGAAATGTCTGAGGACCTATTTTAACTCAAGTCTTCTAGACTCTGGTCTTGGTGCTCTATCTATATTTTTAAAATACTTCAACTAAATATTAATATGTAGAATTAATTAAAAAGTTTTAAAATGAATCTCTCAATATATTGGGTCTCTTCAATCTATGTGACTTTTAGCAAATCGATTCACTTCTCTGAGTCTCCAGGGCGTTAGGTATAACTTTGGGGGCAAAACACTTACAGAAATTACACGAAGAATTTTGGTTAGAAAATCACTTTGACTTAATTGAAAATTCATAGGGTGAATTACCTATAAGATATGGAATTGTAAGAGCATAGGGATTTTAGCTTATTTTCTATGTAAACTTTGCTTAAATTGTAACTTCAGTTTTCATCAGTATGGACATCTTGGAGCACTGCCATAAGCAAATGATGTAATTGGAATTCAATATCCTGTGGAAATTTCAGTGCTTTTAATTACTTCTGGTGGGCCAAAGCCCAGCTTATAAACACAAATTTGTTCTTGATGATGATAACCAGCAATAAAATTGTGGATCCTCATGATTGAAGATTTAAAATTTCATGTGCCTCAAAGGAAATTGAAAAATTTAATACAGAGTGTTAGTAACTAGTAAGAAATTACCAAAAAAAATATGTTGTGCCTAAAATTAGCCTTAGAAAAATATATGGTCCAAGAAATGTTTGACTAAAAAAAGGAGAAATAAGACAATAAAGTGTCAAGACCTCTAATACTGGCATGCTGTCCTCTGAATATTGAAACACTTAGAGGAAAATTGATATCTGGGTGGGGACTGCCTTTCTGGAATGATTCTCATTGGCCATGGACAGGCATCTCACACATAGTTTTTTTCATTTCAACATGACCCAAAGCAGGATGTGACAGCATGTACATTGAAAGACATCCTGATTTAAAAATGAATTCAATGATTCAGCTTCATCCGATTTCAAAAGATAAATTTAGTATGTATAAGCGCAGCAATAAGAATTGAGAGCAACATTTATGCACGAGGCACCGGTACATAGCAGGGACAGTTTTACCTTCCATAAACTTATATTCTAACTGGTACAAGTGATGCATCCACAGATAAATAACTCTTCTCATTCACAGAATTCAACAACACTTGTCAAGTGTCTGCTGTGTGCAAGGGAACAAGGTCAGCATGGTGTAAATAAAGAAAAAATGAGAAATTATTCCTACTTTCAAGGAGCTTAAATTCTACTCAAGGATACTATTCCTCAAAAGATGATAGATAAGAAATAAAAATAGAATGAGACAGATACATATATATATATATATATATATATATATATATATATATAGAGAGAGAGAGAGAGAGAGAGAGAGAGAGATAAACATAGGTGTAGATACAGAAGTAGATTTAAATAGATGATGAAGATATATATTAAATGAATAAAATGATTATTAATTTATACCAAGCCTATCCAGAGGAAGAACATGGAAAGAGTATGGAGGATGAGTTATGAGAGTTAAGTAAATTCCTCCAGAAAATTTAGGTAATAATCTGAATGAAATCTGAATGAAAATAAAAACTTCTTCACTCTCTACTCTGTTATCTTTTCAGGAGAAAGCAAGACTTATATTTCTTATGGAGCAAGCACTTTCAGTATTTTTTTAACATTTTATTCAATTTGAATTTGTTTTTAAAAGCTACTACCAGGTTCAGGCTGTTTCAGCCATCTTATGGCTTTTTAGAGAAAACAATGTGCTTTAGGCATTTCTAAAGTCAAGAGACTATGAAAAGTTTCTTTAAATCCTCTTAGCAATCTAAATATGGGATGAACATCTAGTAGCTTGTATCTATTAAGGGGTAGGATGGAATGAAGATAGCTGGTAGGAAAAATGTTCATCAGAACGTATTGTGATGGAAGAGGCAGTGCAGATACAAAAATGGCTGTTTGGGGCCAACTGTAACAGTCTCCCAGAGATAGGATTTCTAAATTTTCAATGAAAAAAATTTATGTCTCACAAATCAGCAATCAGATCATGTCTTAATTTATGGATTTGTTTATTGTTTAGATTTAAGTAAGTATTAATAATGATTAAATTTAAATGTGTTTGTAGGTATATTTTTTTCTTCCTGAAAGTTCTATTACACACATGCTATCTTACCTCTGCAATGTTTTATAACTATTATTGAGCTCACAGCAGTGAGCTATAAGAGTTAGGGATTGAAGTCATTATCAGACTGGAGACTTGAGACTAGAGGTTAAGTATGATCATTATCATTTTCATAATCATCATCATCATCCCTTTCCTGGACTTTGCTTATCCTCCCTTCCCATTAGAGATTACCTTCCAATTCCTATCTATATCTCCAATATACCAAATGATTTTCATATTATCTGACCCAAGGGAATGTGTGTTTTTTGAGGATTAGAATTGTCTTTTTACCTTCCTTTGTATCCTCAGTTATTAGCTCTGTTGATCCATAGGGTTCTTCCTGAAAGCTTACTAATACTATTTTTAAAGGCTGCCTATTGACATCCAGTGTAAGACACATCAGGACCAAAGTTGCCTTAGTCTCAATGTAAACCAAAGCAGTTCAGTATGATTCTTTCCTCTAAAGCTAAGCAAAAGGTTTACAAACAGGGGTTGTTTCCACCTGAATAGACCAAACCTCACAGAAATCTAGAACCCCTAGCAGTTTTTTTAGAGCACATCTTTGATTCCATAAATTCTAAGTGTTCTTTTCATTGTTTCAAGTTTAGGATAGTGCCAAGAGAATTTTTTTTTCATTCAAAATGGGTTTTCTCTTTCAGTAAAGGTTTTATTGAAGCAAATCCTATCTGTTCATGCAGGGAAAGAAATAAGTCTTAACTGTACCTCCAAATGCATGACACTCCACAGCCTTTAGCTATATAAATTCATTAAATCCAATGAAACCAAACAAGTCCTGAGGTAAAAAAACCAACTTTCCCACTCAAAGTGTGACATACTGAGAAAAGTTTCCCTTTGCAGCAATTGGAGATAGCAATTGACTCACCAATACCAATTGAAAAAGACTCCTGGGATATAATAAGTACTGAATGATTGCTTATTGACTGTGATAGAATCTGTGCTCATTGATTGATTTCATCCACATACAATGGATACAAAATATTAAGACTCAGAAATTGGAAAGAGATAGGATTTGAACCTAAGTCCTACTGACTGACTGTCCTTTCCTTATCACAATCCTGTGCAACTGCTAAGGTGAGACTTAACAGATGACTCAATGTGTTGTGGGGCAGGGAACAGTGGAAAAAATACCTTTTTAATTATTAGAAAGGATGTTAAGCAGAAGAGAAATAAGAGGCATTAAATTTCTTCTATTTTTCCCCCCTAGGAGACTACCCTGGGAGTGATGGGTTAAATTTACCATTAGGCAAATATAGCTTTTATGTCAGGGAAACACAAGAGCAACAAATTCTCACCATGAAAGCTTTTTAACAAGGAAACGGAATGACACAAGGGTGACCTTAGTGTTTGAAGTAGAAGTCTTCGAATCATGTGTGGAGCCTGCTAAAGTAGGGAGACAAATCACACCGTAATGTGGTAAGCATTTTTTAGGGTCCAAGTACATTTCAGGGACTACAATTTTGTCTAGGAATGCAAAGGTTAAATTTAGACTTTCTGTGACAAAGATCTGAAAATACTGGCATGCTGACCAGTCTGTCAGTTATAAAGCATGAATTAAGTACTTCATTTGTTCCAGGCACTCTTCTCTAAATACAAATAGAAGAAAAGATAGTCCCTCCCACTGAGGACCTTACATTACATTGCATTCTAATAGGGGAAGGTAACCCATAAAAGGAAGCTGAGAAGTGGAGGGGAGGTACCCAAGCAGGAGAGTATGATAGACAAAGTCCTGTGGAGATGAGATAGCAGAGCAGCCTGGAGAAGGATAAAGATCAGTATTGACAGAGACTCCAGGCTGTGAGGCACCAACTTCTGAAAAGACTGCATGCTGATCCATGTGTCAGGGGGAAGTGGATTATGACATAAGGTGTGGTATGGCCACTTAAGAGGAGTTCCACAGGGACATGGTTGAGAAGTGAAAGAACTTGTTAATATGATAGCTTCCTACTTTGCCTAGTTTTTGCTAAATAGGTGATGGTGCATTCTACGCAGATATAAAAATTGGTATTGGCACAATTAAATTTTGTCCCAGGCCACATTTGCCTTAACCTAGTTAATTTTTCTTATGGTAAATTAATAGTACTAGTTTAGTTGTAGTTTAGGAATAGCAGTATCCCTAACCCTCTGACTCTGCCTCCTACTCTAACCATAACTCTAAATTATTAGCACTACTTAGTAATGATAGTGGTAGTAGTAGCAGCAGCAGCAGCAGCAGTAGTAGTAATAGTAGTAGTAATAGTAGCAGTAGCAGTAGAACCAGCAGCAGCAGCAGCAGTAGTAATATACAGAGCAGGATGAAGAGGGTGGCTAGCATTTGTATAGTATTTTAAGATTTTAAAGAAATATTTCACTTTATCTTCAGAGTTAACTCGGGCAGTGTCATTGTTCAATCATTTC
This sequence comes from Phascolarctos cinereus, assembly GCF_003287225.1. NCBI lineage: Eukaryota > Metazoa > Chordata > Mammalia > Diprotodontia > Phascolarctidae > Phascolarctos > Phascolarctos cinereus. The sequence goes on along the minus strand of NW_027556272.1, from coordinate 5,578 downwards.
ATTTGGCTCCAACTCTTCAGGACCCCATCAAGAGTGGTTTGTTTGTTTTTTCTAGCTGATTGGTTGTTTGGCAAAATTCTGTACTAGTTCACCATTTCCTTCTCTAGCTCATTTTATAGATGAGAAACTCATGCAAACGGGATTAAATAATTTCCCAGGGTCACACAATAAGTGGGTATCTTCCTGATTCTAAACCCAGTGATGCATCTATTGTAGTAGAAAATATTACTGTCCCCATTTTGCAGATAAAACAAAGTCATGAAGTAGTTAAGCAAATTGTCCAAGATCACACACATAGTAAGTATCCCAGGCAGGACTGAAATTCAGGTCATCTCATGGATCCAAACAAGAAATTTGGCAACTGAGAAACCAAAAATGAGGGTCAGAGGAAGGGTCCATCCTTGTTACTACTGTCCGAAACAGAATGTATGTATTTAAAATTAGAAAAGCATATGGAAAAGAACTGAGACAAAGCAAGGTGAACCAATTTTACCCAATGGTATAAATATATCTTTTTTACCCAATGTAATTATCTTTTGAGACTTTCCAGTGAGATCAGATAATAGATCAAACCTATCAATTTGGGAAATATGGGGGGGAAAGGAAATGTCAATTTTAGAGGGCCTACTTAAAGGCAGACACTATAATGTAACATGTGTAGGACTGCAAACTGGTCCATCCATTCTGGAAAAAAAGATTGGAGTGAAACTCAATAAAAGTTGCCCAAATATAAAATAATAAAGCATAATGTAGATACCCTTTGGCTCAAATCATCTAGAATTAGATATATGCAAAAAAAAACCCAATTATAGGTATTAAATTCAAATAAACAAAAATATTCACAAGTGCACTTTAATAACAGCAATTAAATTATAAAAAGTATATTAAATTGATTGTAAAATGACTACAGAATCATGTTACCTGAATATAATATGCAATAGAATAATACTATGCCCTAAGAAATATGAAATACGAAGAACATAGAAAAATAATATGAATGCTTAAGAAAGATAAAAATGAAAAAAGTATTTATAATCATTTTGACAATATATACAGAAAGCTGATATTTTTTAAGTGAAAAAAGAAACTGAGCAATATGTAATTGCAATGCCTGAGCCTAATACCAGAGAGAACCTCAGGAAATGCATTCCTCTCCTTTCTTTGCAGAGATATAACTGGATGTAGGAGAGTGGTAGAAGAGATAGAACATTGCTTGTAAATAAGCAAGATATCAGTTTTTTTTTTTTAAATCAGAAAATGACTACCTGTGGACTATCTGTGGGAGTCAGCTACATACCGTGCCAGCCTAATTTCCTTTTAGGCAATTGGGATTAAGTGACTTGCTGAGGGTCACACAGCTACTAAGTGTCAAGTGTTTAATCTGAGGCCGGATTTGAACTCAGGTCCTCCTGACTTCAGGGCCAGTTATCTATCCACTGTGCCACCTAACTGCCCCTCCAGTCTAATTTCCTTGAGTGTAAAAGGAAGATAATAATGTCACTTATCTCTGAGGCAAGTTGTAAGGAATATGGAGGTGCAATTTGTTAAGTGCTCTTAGAAACTGTATAGAAAGCACTTTGCAATGGGCTATAACAATATTAACTATCATCATGATTAATAGATGGAAGAATATGGATATGGAATATTGCACATACCTTCATGTTCAGTTAATATTTGGGTTTGTTATATCTCTAAAGTGTCAGTTTTAACCCCTCTCAAATAATTATAGAAAAGGGAAACATGGTCGAGGTACATTCAGTGTAGAAATTTATGAAAGTATTGTGATGTTTGCTAGTAAAGGAGCATGTGAACTGATTAAATATTATTCCATCAGAACATGTTTATTCTGCTTCATTTAAATGATTTTCAATGTAGGCTGAATGATGAAAGGCATTCATCTGATCCAGAGTTTCCTCATGGCATTTTTAACCTCTGTGTTTCTAAGAGTATAGTCAATGGGTTTAACATAGGAGTAACCAATGTAACATACAGCCCAGCTTTATCTACAGGAAAATTGCTACTGGCCTCACGTACAAGAAATATACAGGGAACAAAAAACATGACCACCACTGTGAAGTGAGAGCTGCAGGTGGAAAGGGCTTTCTCCTCCCTCTGAACTGCCACCCTTCAGGAAAGAGAGGATAACAACATAGGAGACAATTAGTATCAGAAAGATTGACAGGCAATTACTCCACTGTTAGCAATGACTAAAAGGCCAAGAACTTGGGTGTCCATGCAGGCCAGTTTCAGAGGGGGAACAAATCACACAGGAAGTGATCCATAACATTAGGGCCACAGAAGGGAAGATGGACCATGAAGAGGAGTTGTATGGTGGCATGTATGGAGCCCCCCATCCACGCTGCTGCACCAGAAGGTAGCACACATGAGGATTCATGATGGTCATGTAGTGCAGGGGTTTGCAGATGGCCACATAGCGATCATAAGCCATGACTACAAGGAGGATTATTTCAACACCACAAAAAAATGATCTGCAAAGAGCTGTGTCAGACAGCCTGCTAGGGAAATGATCGTCTTTCATACAATAAATCCACAACCATCTTAGGAGCAACGACTGAAGAGTAAGCAGCATCCACGATGGATAAGGAGGTTAGAAAAACATACATAGGTGATGTCAAAGTTTTGCTGGCAGTCACGGTTATGACAATGAGTATGTTTCCTGTAACTGTGACAATATATATGATTAAAACAAGACAAAGAATATTTTCGAAGCTCTGGACTTTGTGTGAGGCCCAGCAGAATGAACTCAGTTACATTGTTTTTATTCTCCATTTTGTTCAATCCTCTGTCAAATTGGTGATTTCCCAAAGTCCTATTCCTTTTCTCTTCATTTCTTCTTCTAGTGAAACATTGCCTATACTCACCTAAAAATCCAGTTATTTTAATTCCAAGTAGAATCAATCATGAATCTTCTGCATGAAACTGCTTATTCTGTTATGGATGAATGTTGTAAATTCGGAATGAAGGGATACAATATTCTCAGGGCTGAGGAATGTGATTCATCTCCCTTTCATATTAAAGGCAATTGGTGATAATAAATTCCTTTCATGGTAACTAGTTTATTGTAACCCAAGAAAGGGACAAATGGGTCAATATCATATTTATCAATTATTACAATCCAACAGACTAATAGAATTCCTTGTCATTGTTTGAGATTTTCTATTTATGTTGAAACTCCATATAGCATGCTTTAGATGAAATTGTAGATTATGCTAATTGAGTGTCTTTTAAGTCAAATGGGAAGGGAGTGTTTAAAGCTTGACTGAAACATGGAAGTAGGTAGAATAATAATCTTGGGGTCAGGAAAATTTCTTTCCTGCCCTGCTTCTGGCTATATGACTCTGGGCAAAGCACTTAGCCTTTAATTACCTAGGTATCACTTTAAGTCCAGAAGCTGCAAAGCACTGGATTAACTGTATGGGTAGTGGGAGTTTCTTGTTAGGAGAGTCCTGAATCCAAGGAAATCATATGTCTGGTTAAAAAGAAAAGAAATGTTCAGTGAGTATGAGCAATAATAACAATAACTGATACTTTGCAGTTCACAAAATATCTTTCCAATAATACCTAAATTAAACCTCAAAATAATTCTACAGGGTAAGTACTATAGACATCATTCCCATTTTGCAGATGAGGAAACTGTGACCCAAAGAGGTTAGGAGGTTTAGTCTTGCCCACCCAGCTAGCAAGTGCCAGAGGCAGAATACAAACAAAAGAATCCTGCTCCAAGCTGAATTGTAGTCATTGTGCCCTGCTGAACAGTAGAAGACTGGAGGTCTTCTCAAGAAAAGTTACTCAGTGAGAAGGAAATCATGCTAGACATGAGGACATATTTCTTTTTTTTTTTTTAATAAAGGGTGAATGTTTGGCAAGTACCATGGTAGAATACAATAAATAACTTCTTCCTAAAAAAAACAAAATATTAATGCTCAATTATATGTGTGTGTATATATACATATATAGACACACATATTATATATACATGTATAACATGCATATACATATATACATACATGTATACATACATACACACATATATATGTATATATGTATACATACATATATATATGTGTGTGTGTGTATATATATATATATATATATATATATATATATATATATATATATATATACACACACACACACATTTTAACCATTTCTCATAGAGGGTCAGAGATCATTTAACAAAAAATCATAGATTTAGAGCCAAAAGGGAACTTAGAAATCATCCAGGTCAGCCCCATCATTTTACAGATGAGGAAATTGAAGTAATCAGAGACATTGACCTCACCCAAGGTCATATAAGTAGTTAGCCCTATGTTGGGATTCACACTCAAGCTGTCTGATGTTTAATGCATCAGGGTATTGGGAAAAAATGGAAACTTTCAAAGGTACATCTATGAGTTTCATTATTTCACATGACTAGACTGAAATATGAAATCAGGGACAGTTATACCCACAAAATGCATTATCTTTCCACTGGAAATGTTTCACTCATCTCAACTTTCAAGGGTTGCAAATCTCATATTCCCTTGTAGGGGTTTAAACAGCCTCCCCCCTTATTAACAGCATATTGTATCCTTCTGTCCCATTTACCTTTTTAAGTCCTTCTTGAGTCCTGTACTTGAAGATCAAATTTTTTGTTGAGCTCTGGTCTTTTTATCAGGAAAGTTTGGAAGTCTCCTATTTCGTTGAATATCCACCTCCTCCCTTGAAAAATGATGCTCATTTTTGCTGGGTAATTAATCCTTGGCTGCATTCCAAGCTCCTTTGCCTTTCGGAATATCATGTTCCATGCCCTGCGGTCTTTTAACATAGAAGCTGCAAGGTCCTGTGTAATCCTGACTGTGGTTCCATGATATTTAAATTCTTTCTTTCTGGCTGCTTGCAGCACCTTCTCTTTCATCTGGTAATTTTGGAATTTTGCTATTATATTTCTTGGCGTTGTCAATTTGGGATCTCTTTCAGGTGGTGATCGGTGGATTCTTTCTATGGTTATTTTCCCTTCTGGTTCTAGGACTTCTGGGCAGTTTTCCTTTATGATTTCCTGAAAGATACTGTCCAGGCTCTTTTTTTCATCATGATTTTCAGGTAGTCCAATAATTTTTAAATTGTCTCTCCTGAGTCATTTTCCAGGTCGGTTGTTTTACTGATGAGGTATTTTACATTTTCATCGATTTTTTCATTTTTTTGTTTCTGTTTGACTGATTCTTGCTCTCTCATAGAGACATTAGTTTCCATTTGTCCAATTCTAGTTTTTAACAGATTGTTTTCTTCTGTTAGTTTTTGTACTTCCTTCTTCAACTGGCCAATTGTGTTTTTTAGGGACTTGTTTTCCAGCATACTCTTCTGTTAGATTTTGTCCTTCCTTCTTCAATTGGCCAATTGTGTTTTTTTGGGACTTGTTTTCATCAGTGTATTTTTGTTCCAACTGGCCAATTGTATTTTTGAAGGACTCTTTTACCTCTCTTTTGACTATTAAAATCCTTCTTGAGCTCTTCTAAGAAGGCTTTTTGGGCTTCAGACCAGTTCATATTCCCTTTTGTTGTTGCAGATGTGGGTTTGT
>NW_027556271.1:0-15282 GCF_003287225.1 Phascolarctos cinereus | reverse complement strand
TTAATAGGCTCTAATAAATGTTTATTAAATTACATTGGATTAGATTTGGATAGGGATCTTAGAGGGATAGGACTGACATCGATGAGAATGAGAGAGCAGGCAGAAGAGGTGTCTTAGGACTCCAATTAAAAATACTGTGAATGGAGCCATAGAGTTTGTCATGCCTTCTCTGGTAAAAATGAGAAGATTTGATTCAAAAGCTTATGGCCTTCCTTGGTGTTTTCTGCTAAGTTGATGTGAAATAAAGGCAGGGTGTTTGCAAATGCCAGAAAGGCAAATTCAAAGTTACTGCTTGGTAAACTCATATAACTAAAGCACTTAGAAGGAGTTAACCAATACAGGAATCCATTCTGGGCATCTCAGTGGCACCCTAGATTAGAGTGTTTTTCTTCTCTTATCCATTTTATTAAATGGTGATTCTCTAAACCAGGATGTAGTATATTAAGGTTTTTTTCTCACTACATTTCCTCAATACTATGATAATTTCATACAGTTAAGATTATGATGTTTAAGACACTGTTTCTCTGTATTTGTAATCTCACTTGGTACATATAACCCTATATCATATAGATAAAATCAGTATGATAATACATCATACATACTAACTGCATGGCCTTAAAGAAGTTATTAACCTCTGTGTGGTACTGGCTTTGTCTTGTGATTCACAGGCTTACATACAAATGTATCAGGATTTTCTTATGGTGCTAAAAATCGCAGTTCCTTCATGTATTCACTATATTTGTATTTTGGATGCTATTGGGATTTCTGAGGTCAGGAATCTCCCTCAAGTAATCCAAATCTCTGTGATTCATTATCTTAGAAAGTAGGACTACTATGACTTGGCCAAGGTCACAAATCTTGTATGTCTTTGAGGGAGGACTTGAACTCAGGTCTTAGTGGTTTCAAGAACAACTCTCTAACTGCTATGCCTTACACCTTCTTGATATTCCCATATATTGCATAGATAGTGATACCAATTTACATAAAAATAGGCCATGGAGTTATTGTCACTACTTTCTCTTTGAGTACCAATTTGAATAAGCCTTAGTCTAGAATAGCAAAGCATAACTTTTTGTATGCATTCCTATGCTTTGAGGAGTTTGACAATCCATGCTTCCAAATGGGCATTGACATATAATTGAAGCCAGTTCATGATTTTCAGTGGATCTGAATTTCATTTTGGATTTCTGTTTCTACCTATTTTTATCCTAGCTCTCAAGGAAATCCTAAATAATTTTCTTTTGAGTATAGGAAAGCGTTGCGTCAATATCAGTAACAAGCAAGGAGACCTTCATAGAAGCCACTGGCATAACTGAACAAAATTCTTTGAGAAGCTACCATATGTTAAAAACACACCAGGATGTTTGACCAAATGTAATAATAGAGCCAAGTATAAGTCTTACATTCAGATCCCAGAAATAAACTTTACAAGTACATGATGAGGGTTGTTTGGCTAGAAAGCAATGTATACGGAAAAAAAGTGGAATGGGTTATAGTGGAATACGGGTTCATTATAAGTCAAAAGTATCCTACTTTGATGACTCTGTGGTCTTATTGAGAAAACTCCCTGGTTTATGCAAATCACTGCCTCATAAGTCTTCTCCTCTGCTGGGACCATGGTCCACATCCTCCTGGAAATTATCCATGTAACCCTTACACTAAGCATTCTTTATTTCTTGGCTTTTTCTGTGTGGTTGGCAAGGTAGCAGCCTCTTTTGAATGATTAGAATTCTAATTTTTATTCTTAAGTCTAAGGGTTCAGTAACAAAAAATGATACGATTTTATCAGTGGAAATAGTATTAAAGAAGAGGCATTAGTTCCTGCATTGCCACCACAACTAAGGAATATTTCACTTTTACATTTAATTTGGAGGTGAAATTGAACCCAGTTATATTGCTTCCTGCATTAGAATGGGAGCTTCTTGAGTGCAAGTGCTGTCTCCTTTTCTGTTTGTATCCCCAGTGCTTAATAGAGTGCAGTGCTTTAAACATAGTGTTTCATGTAGGTATCTGCAGGATGTGGAGGACCACAGGCTGTTCATGAGACTTCACTGATGGGCAAAGGCCCCTCTCAGGTGTTAGTACATGTGCAGAATATCCTGGCTCGGTTCTCCATCCACGGATCTTGCATTCCTCAATCAGCAGAACTCTGATACTAGGCAAGCTCAAACTATAACACAATGTTGCTAGCTCAAGCACAGTCAGCTCTAGCAGAAAGAGATATCCAGTATTGCTAATTCATGTATCAAGTATTGGGAACATTCCGGGAAGGAAAAGTACATGGTGTTTTATGGGAACAGCACGGGAGAAGGACACAGTCAGGACAATGTTGCAAAGAAATGTACTTGTGGATACTTTGATTGTTATTCGCATGGGAAAGATGTTCGGTGTTGCCTATTGGTGAAGATATGTAAACCTTGTTGCTTTATTCACTGTTACATTGGGTATGTTCCCATGAGTAAAAGATATAAAATGCTGAAGGCAGGATCAGCAGGAGATAGAGTAGCAGTAGTAGCAGCAGTAGTAAGTAGGGTAGCTGCGTAATTGATTACCCGCTTGAGAGAAAGGCTGAAAAAACCTTTTGAAACTACATCTCTCTGTTGACTCCACTCCTTCGTTTTCTGCGGTTGCCCAAAGACTGCAGGTGCAGGTGAGTATGACCCAGGCAGGGATAAATTATTCAGTATGAAGGACTTTATTTGACCAGTTTTGAGTCTTAGAATGATTAATGCTCATTTTAGAAGATTCTAGACAGAAGGGCTGAGGAACTGGGAGAATCTATCCTCCCCTTTGTATGTTTTAAGGGCATAGCTAAAGTGTTCTCCTACTGCCTACTTTTGAGTAGTATTTTGGAGTATGAGGAAAAGCATTTTATGGTTTTAAAGTTGTCTTTCTTGTAACTTCTATAACCAAATTGTTAAAAAAAACAAAAGTTTTCTTTTTGCATATGGATTCATTTAGCCTTTGTTGTTAAAAGTTGCCAGTCACTGTTAAGAGATCTGTTCCCTGTTTATATTTATTTCTAAGTTTGAATTACAGAACTTTATATAAATTTGGAATTTTCATAAGCTATTTTGCTTCTAGCTTTTTATTTAAACATTTTTGAGTTGTTCAGATGCAAACCTTTTGTTTCATAAACTAGACCAATGTAAAAAATATATATGTATATATGTATTTATACTATTAATATAAATATAATATTTGTTATATACAATATAAGTGTTTTACTTATATTTTCTCATTTCATTATAACAATAACCCTGAGATGTAGGTGTTATTGATCTCTATTTTACAGATGAGGAAACTGAGGGTGAGAAAGGTTACTGACTTGCACCAGAGTCACATGGCTAACAAAAGTCTGAGGCAGGATTTGAATTCAGGTTTCATTGATTCCAGGTATAGTACTGTATCCACTAGTGCCATCAATGCAGATACAGTAGTGCTTCAACAAGAACGACTCCTTTTGTGGGTAATGAGTATTAAGGGTGACAAACTTTGACTATGCATTCAATTCAGTGTCATTAGGACTAATATATAGACAACGGAATTCTAATATTTGGACATTCATCAAATACAAAAGTTCAGGCACACTCTTTCACTTGTTTTTTCTTACGGAGCACAAACACATTGGTCTATCATTCATTAATGAGTGAGTCAGTGAGCACATTCAGTGATGAACATTCTCCATTAGATTGCAAGCTTCTGTAGGGCGGGGAATATCTTTTGCCTCTTTCCGTATGCCTAGTGCTTAGCAAAGTGCCTAGGACGTAGTAGGTACTTAATAAATGCTTATTGACTCACTGAGAACATTTGTACTGTCCAGGATTGCTCACAGCTACATCTGTGGTTTGGTTGAAGTGTTTCGACACGTCCCATTCCCCTAGGTCCTTGATACAAAGTCAAACAGGTGTTTGTGCAAACCCTCGAGTGAATAAGGTTGTTGTTTTTGTTGGTTTGTTTATTTTCCAGTGTCATTAATATCTTTTTTGTCTAGATGAAGGTCTTATGTGCCTACGTACATTTAGCTTTAGAGGAAAGAGTACTAACTTGGTAGTCAAATGACATGGGTCTTACTGCCTCTGTCACCTTGAATAAATCACTTAGTTTCCTAGGGACTCATTTGTAACAAGAAGGAGTTAGATTGAATGGCTTCTGTGGTCTCTTCTAGCTCTACATCTGTGATTCTATTTATGGCTACTGTGTGACCATGGCCAAGTAATTTTACCTTTTAGGCCTCATTTTTGTTGCTGTCCGTTCTATGTTGTCAGTCATTCAGTTGTGTCTGACTCCTTGTGACCTCATGGATCCATCTCATCCTCTACTGTACCCTTTTCCTTTTTCCTTCAGTCTTTGCCAACATCAGGGGCTTTTCCAATGGATCTAGTTTTTTATTTTTTGGCCAAAGCTCCAGCTTCAGTATTTGACTTTCCAGGGAGTAGCCTGAATTCATTTCTTGAAGTATTGAGTGATTTCATCTCTTTGCTGACCTAGAGACTTTCGAAAGTCTTCTCCAGCACCAGTTTACTCATTTGTAAAATTAGGGGTAGAACTACAAGGCTTCTGAGGTCCTTTCCACCTCTAGATTTTTGATTCTATGATCCAGTTTTTAGGTAATATGTGGTCAAGGGTAAGTAATATCACTTTTTTGAGCCTCAGTTTTCTCAACTGTGAAATGAAGGGTCTTGACTATATAATCTTGCAGTTCTAAACCCTATGATTGAAATCCTTCTGAAATGGTTACATTTGTTTTGTGCATCACTTCAGTATCTTGTTGTGGCTAGAAGCATCTAGTCCAGGGGTAAGGTCCTTGATAGATTTTTATCTTCAGTAGCTAAGTAGTTTTCTTTTCTTAGACACTTTTACTTGTAGGTACCCTTTAAATAAATCTGTATTTTATTTAAGTCACACTTTTATCTGTCCACCATCTTCCCCTCCTCACTTACTTACCCCTCTAAGACCCTAGTCTTGCAAAAAAGAAAAATAGTGAACAAACAAACAACTACTTGCACATATGTGCCTTTGACCATTATATTTGGCTACTATTTGTGTCTGCCATATTGGGCATCTCCAGTCATCTCACCCCTTTGTGAGATTGGCCTTCAGAAGTATTATGAGCTTGCTTTGCTTTTTGTGTTGTTTTTATTGACATTATTAAAATCATTGTGGTATAAAAAATGCCACCAAGGAACTATGTGGTAGGAAAACAGGGTGGTCATATGGAAGTGTGAGGTATGAGAGTGAGAATGCTTCACTGGTATCCTTGCTATGTAAGGAGAAAGTAGGGAAGACTTTTAGCACAATGAGTGAATCCCTGTGATCAAGTCATGGAAAGACATTAATGAGAGATGCAGGGATGGATTGTGCTGTGCTTCCTCAGAGGGAACTTCCAAATCAATGAGATCACAGATCCATTTCAGTATTTGAATACTGAGAATTCCAGTACATTATTTTCTTCAGGCTTTGCTTACCTTGCTGCAAATCAGTTCACAAAAGATTTCCTTTGTTTCTTTGAATTCTTCATATTTTTTATTTTTAATAGTGTAATGATATAGCATTATGTCCATATACCACAATTTGTTTTTTCCCTAGTTGTGTTTTTGTTTCTTTTTTGCTAACACAAAAAAGGGCTACTTTGAACATTTTCATACATAGAGCACCTCCTCACAGGTTTTCACACAACTTCTCCTGAGTTGATCCATAATCTCTCATTCCACTCCTACACCAGACTGAGCCCATATCATAATCAATCTTAATGAATCTTAGCAGAAAATAGTTTTAGATAAATGCAGTGGGAAGGGAATACACATTTATTACATGCTTACTATGTGCCAGGAGCTGGGCCAAGATGTTAAAAATGGTATTGATCTTATATTACATTAATTTGCAGCCTATAGATGCAGTGACAGATGGAGCAATAATTAGCAATCTACAATTTACCAAGCCTTGTTAGGTCCTCTTTTCTCTGTCTGGTTTAGGGCATCCCTTTATCTCTACCATTGTTGAAGTCTCATCTGGTGAGGGCAATTCTGTGCAACAATGACAGCTCAGTAAAGGATTCTCTCCAGGGATTCTTTAAGCTTCACTCCTTAAGTGCAGATCATTGTGGCAAATTAATAACTGGGTAACACAGTGTAAATAATGGGCAAAGAATGTTAGTGTTAGAAGAGGCTTATGATGAAATTGGGAATACTTTCAGCCATTTTGAGAAAGAGACAGTTGCAGAGATGAAGACTGTTTGCGTAGGAATTATATGCATTTCTACCTGATTCCTCTTGGTTAAGTCCTTGTGGAATATGGCACCTTTGGCAGATTATGACTAATAGTCTTACATGTATTATACTCCATTTCAGTATAGCAGAATTAATTTCAGACTGTCACCCATAGATTCTAGTTAAAATAAACAAAGTGATCAATGCTTAGATAGAACAATGATAACATTATGACCACCATTTTGACTGATGGTGAAGCTAAAAGGAGCCATAAGCCACATGGCACATGGCACATGAGGAAAGCACTGGATGTGCCATCATAGGAACTGGGTTCTAATCCTGCCTCTTCCCCTTAATACTTATGTGATAGTTTGGAAGTTATTTCATCTCTCTGGGCATGGGATTTCTTCCTTATAAAATAAGAGGGTTGGATTTGATGACCTCTAAGGTCTCTCCTAACTCTAACTCTGTGATTTTTTTTCCATATAAGGTATCCACTTTAAAAAGATTCTTTGCTGAATCTTATTTCTTTCCCCAAATGGCAGAGTGCAAATGACTACTCAACTTATTTAGGCGAGGAATTAATAGTTAGAAGCCTTGATTCATGCTGTGCAAGTTCAGCTAAGGTTGCCTGATTTAGTGAAGGCTAATTTATTTATTCAAATTTACCAACATAAGAGTCGAGCATACCTAGATTCTTATGAATCTTCTTAATAGGAAAGCTGATTTTGTAAAGTAAATTAAAATCAGAGATGTCTTGGTGAATATAGAGTTAGGATAAAAAGAGTTTCATAGCCAAAAGCTGATGTCACCAAAACTAACATCCCCATCTCCTGTAAGTAAATCCCATGTTGATAGGTTGGACTCTTTATGGATCTTCCCTGATAGGCTACTCCTCCATCTCCTGTGTTAACCACCAACACAATCAGTCATGTGATTTGACTAAGCTAAGAATCTACACTGTGGAGAGTTTACATCAAAACTCAGTAGAGAACACAGCATATTCAGGAATTTGTGGTGTCCAAGGGCTCAGCTTTAATGTTTCATATTTGCTCTTCCAAAATGTGCATCTAAACAAAATATGCAATCAGTGTTTGTTTGGTGGCCTGATTCTCATGTAATGTAGGATTACCTTTATGATATGGACCAAGGAAAATCTGCTAATATGTATACATGTTAAAGTTCCAATTGTTGTCCATTGTTCAGTTGTTTTAGTCATGTCTGACATTTCCTGATTGCTTTTGGTGTTTCCTTGGCAAAAATACTCGAATGGTTTTCCATTTTGTTGTCCAGCTCATTTTATAGATGGGGAAACTGAGACAAACTGTGACTTACACAGGGCCACTCACCTAGTAAGGTTCTGAGGCCAGTTTTAAACCCAGGTCTTTTAGACTCAAGGCTTGGCACTCTATCCATTGCATCACCTCACTGCCCCAAAGCTATATACAGAACAATTATACATCTCTCCTACTTTTCCAATAACTGTAAGGTTTATCTTATAGCATATTGACAGTTCTCTTCTGATGACATCATTACTCTTGGTTAACAAGCATCTGTCATTTTTCTGAGTAAACACAGCTCTGACACTTGAATGGAAACCATGAAAAGTAAAAAATGTTATTTTTTATTTGCAAAAATTTAACAGTTCCAGAAAAATGCAAAACTATAACTCTGGTGAGTGACTAGAGTTTTATATCAGGTCGATGAAATTTAGCAGTCTCATTGATAACATATAAGTTTTCAGCAGCTAGAAACAGTTGCTTCTAATGTACCTAGTCAGTAAAAATAATTTATTAAATTATGAAGCTATGCAAATGCATTTCCTGTAGTCTGCCCCAGGGAAGGGTCCTTATCTTAACCCAGGGTGACTATTTCTATTCCCTCATCTAGATTTGTCTTCAAAAGTTTATTCAGTTGACTTTCTACATTGCTTGTCACTGTCACATTTTATGCCAGGTGGAAAATAATATTAAAAAAGTTAGTAATATATCCGCTTGATAGGTAAATTCTTGTTATTCTTAAAAACAAACCACCCACGCACATGCACACACTTCTGTGCACTGAGCACACACACATATTTATGTATGTTTACCATGCCAATGAATTTACCATTTTACACTAGTAATTTTCACTTGTAATAAAGCATTTTGTATATGGATTAATTCCTCAGAAGTAAGCATTAAGAAGTATGAGTTTTATTCCTGAGGGAACACAAAATGTTTTTTCCTACTGTCTTTAAAATAGGATATCCTATGTTTTGTATAGCATCTATCAGAAGGCAATAGGCCAGATGCTATCAATTCTTAGAGATCCATTATAATACTCTAATTCAGTTATTTGCTGTAGAAATCGAAGCATTGTGAAATGTTAGAGAGAGTTGGTCTTAGAAATGTTGAACATTCCTGAGTATACTTTGATGAGCTTAATTTTAAAAGTAGCACATGAAGTACTGTTGCAAAAGGAAGCAGAGATAATTCTCCAATCTTATTCTGCAAGTCTTCTTTCAATTGTTGTTATTCATAGAATAAAAGAGAGATCTAGTAGATGGAGCACAGGCCCTGGAGTGAAGAAGACCTGAGTTCAAATCCAGCCTCAGACACATATAGTAGCTGTGTGACTCTGGGCAAGTCAATAAACCCTAACTACCTCGGGGGGAGGAGGGAGAGAGAGAGAGAGAGAGAGAGAGAGAGAGAGAGAGAGAGAGAGAAGAGAGAGAGAGAGAGAGAGAGAAAGTGAGAAAGTGAAAAAGAAGAGATAGACAAAAAAAAAGGACCTAGAGAAAGGTAAGTTCAAAAAGAGGAGTCGTGCCATTTGGAATTTATAGCAAGCCTGGTTGGAAATTGAGTGAGTGAAATGAAGGTGTATGTTTAAGTGTGTGCATATATGTATAAATATACACTGATACATATGCATGTACATGCACATATATAAATATAGGTATACATATGTATATTTCTGTGTATGTATACACACACACACACACATATATGTGATGGAAATATTTATTTTTACAGAGATAATTCCATGTCTGACTTACTATATTATTATAAAAATGAAATTTCTAAGTTCTTTTAAATGAAAAATTAAATACATCTGGTTTTTTTTTTGAGAAAAATCTGGTTTGAATAAAGTATTTCAAATTTCCAAATGAAGATGGTTGAATTCTCATATTGTTATGTTGGCTTCAGTATGAAAAGACATTCGTACCTTATCTTTTCTCTTAATAATACCTGAGGAAATGATATATTTTCACAGTTGAATGTGTTTTTGGCTCATATTGATATCGCATGTGCAACTGAGGTTAAGGTAAAATTCTTCAATCAGTGGGAGGCTATTTGATACAAATCCCTTCAATTTGTCTGTGTGTATCATCTTTTTTTTTCTTGTGTTCCCACATCTTACCTGTTGCTCTTTAAAACACAGTCCTATATGTACTGACTGCTTTGCCTTTCCCAGCCCACCAAGTTTTCCAAGATTGGTCAGAAAAGAGTATCTTTTTCTTTTCATGAGTGCTGAACAGGGTATTTTCTTGGAATTGAGAAGAACCCCATTTTCAAGCGTTGTTATAAGGATCAAATGATGTAATATTTGTAAAGTGCCTGGCACATAGGAAGTACTATATAAATGCTTATTCCCTTCCTATTCTTTGTGCCATAGACCTCTTTGCAATTATAATGAAGTCTATGCAACTTCTTAGAACAATTGTTTTTAAATGCATAAAATGAAATATAAGATTACAAAGGAAATAACTATATATTTTTCTGCTTGTTTTTTGTTTTTGTTTTTTTGGGTTTTTTTTTCAGCCAAAAACAACACCTGTCATATTGAGTAGACTCTTAAGGAGTCGGAATTTGGTTATTGAGCTATTGGCAGTGGCTAGATCATAAGAATCTGAGATGAAACAATTATATTAAAATATAGTTATCAACATATATTTTTAAAAGTTTATAGACTTCTAGTTAAGAGCCCCTGCTCTCAGTGAATTTCTCTTGATTAGAAATAAGGAAATTGAATCCCAAAGAAATTATGTAAATTAGGCAAATGGAAATAGAAAAATTGTTGGATTTATCGTTAAAAAACACTGAATTCAAATCTCAATTCTATCAGGTAGTGCCTGTAGGACTTTGGGTAATCATTCAATTTCTTCATTTATACATTTTCTCATTTGCCTCACTTTCCTGATTAGTGAAATGTAAGAGTTGGAGTAGGGAAGGGAAGATCTCTTCTATCCCTAAAAGTATGATCGACTTGTAAGTCTATTACAGTATAGGGGATTTTTAAAAGTACTTAATGACTTGAAAAGGTAAATGTGCTTCCAAAATCCAACTCTTCCTCAACTCTACTGTTTTAGGCCTTTGGGAAACAGATAACATCTTCTTTTGATAAACATGCCTGCCCAAGGGGCCAACAGCATAGCTGTAGGAGGTAAAGCTGTCAGCAGCAACAGAAATTTGAATTTTAATATGTCTGCTGAGATTATGGGAATACTAATAGCCACTCTGCATTTCTGAGAGGGGAAAGTCAGTGAAATTCCTGTTGTCATCATAGTGTATTGAGAATGCAAGTAGAAGTGAGTGTAGAAATACTTTTCTCCAATTCATTTGTAAGGCTCTTTTAACATAGATGAAATTCAATTAAATATGTTTCACTAGGAAAAAGTTAGGAGAAACACTTGAAGAAAGATACTGACATATGAAAGGAAAGAATAAAACATACAAACTCACTCCTAAATCTTTCCTTCAAATATCAACAACAAAGAGTTAAAAATAACCGATGTCCAAAGTACTTATGGGAAAATTGTCTTCAGATATGCAAATTGGGAATTTTTATGTAACCTGTCTTCTGAGAGATGCTAGAGGTTCAGAGGGGTTAGAGGATCCTAAAATATGTGTCAGAATCAGGACTTAAACTTAGTTTTCTTGATTGTAAAGGGTCCTTTTAATTATACTGCCAGTTTTTAGAGCAATTATTTATCAAGATTCATCATCAGTCAACATTATTGAGTATCTATGATACACAAGTTTAATCTGAGCAATAGCGGATGCCAGTGGGCATCAGAAATGTTCCCCGATTTCAAGAAGGGATTTTCTAGTTGAAGAAATAGGAAAAATGCACAGAATTATCAACACAAAGGATAAAGCTCCTACAGATGTATAACAAACATCCAAAGGTGCTATCTGTACCTTCAACTCAAAAAGAGGCTAAAGGGAGGGTGAACTGGGGAGCCGTTCAAAAATAAAACTCCATCTCAATTTGTTAAGTATCTGTTGTGTAGAACTGGAGTTCAAGATTTCCTTTTATTGTGTTTTACTGGTGTGATTTTGGGAAAGTTGCTTTTTTCCCCCAGGTCTATGTCTTCTCATCTTTTAAATGAGTCAGTTGGACTAGAGAATGTCTGAGGTACCTTGGAGTCAGGAAGGCCTGAGTTCAAGTCCCACTGCAGATACTTATCAACACTGTGACCTTGGGCAAGTCAAGGAGCCTTAATAATATCAATTTCCTCCATGGCTGTATTTGGAAAAGTTGAGATAATGTTTGTAAAGTAGTTTGCAAATCTTAAAGTGCTGTATAAATGTTATTCTTCTTCTTATCATTAACCTATGTGCAAGAGAGAGTGTTTGAGTCTGATTACATGGAGACAAAAATGAAATAATCCATGCCTTGTACAAAAAAAGGGAAGAGCACCTATTTGTACCAAAATATTTATACCAGCTCTTTTTGTGGTGGTATTGGATTGGAAATTGGAATTGGACTTGGAAATCAAAGGGATGCCTTTCAGTTTGGGGAATGGCTAAACAAACCATGGGATATGATTGTAATGCAATATTAATGTGCTATAAAAAATAACAAGCGGGATGATTTCAGAAAAAAGCTGGAAAGACTTAGATGAACGGATGAGTGAACAGAACACGAAAATTGTGCAGAATAGCAGCAATATTATATAATGAAGAACTGTGAATGACTAACCTATTCTCAGCAATACAATAATGTAAGATGATCCAAAAGTACTAATGAAGAAGCATACTATCTGTCTGCAGAGAAAGAACTGATTTGATTGAATAAAGACTGAAGCAAGCTATTTTTCTTTTATATATATTTAAGTCTTCGGAAATGTTTCACGTAATTACACATGTGTAACCTATATCTGATTGCTTACCGTCTCAATGAGAGGGGAGAGGAGAGAGGAGAGAGGAAGTGTTAGAATTTGGAACACAAAACTTTAAATAAAAATGTTTTTAAAAATTGAAAAAAATATATGTGATAAAGAAATTTATGTTTTATTTGGGGAATACAAAATGTATACAATTAAATAGATGTAATTTTCACTTAATACTATTTTAAGACCAGGAAAAAATTAGTGGGTGGGAGAAGGAAAGGTATAATCCTACCTGGAGGGTCCTCAGGAAAGATTTCCTGTAGAAGGGGGGACCTGATATGTGTGTTGAAGGATGCCAATATTTCTGTCAAGTGGAGAAAACATGGTAGTTAGGAGGTCTTCCCCAAAAAGGGAAGACCAAGTGGACAAAGACAAAGATGATAGTGGATAGAATGTCAGATAAGAAGAAGCAAGTGGTAGGCCAGATTGACTGGAAGGAGAATAAATAAAGTAGTAAATGAAATAAGATATGAGATGTAGGTGGGAGGCAGACTTTGGAATGATTTACATGGCAGGATGTCGATGTTGTATCTTGATGCTTTTTTGAAGTCTGTGTTTGTATTTGTGTTTGTATAGGCTATATGGTCAGATAGATATTTTGCAAATATCCATTTGGCATCTACACGGGGGAATGGATTGAAGAGCAGATAGAATGAAGGCAAGAATGAGGGCCTAAAATAGAATGACAACTGTGAGTGGAGAGGAGATATATACAAAAGATATTGTGGAGGTTAGGTATTGGATTTGTGGTTTTATGGAGAGGGAAAAATCAAGCTTAGTTCCTAGGCTAAAAATGTGGTACCTGGAAAGGTGATGTGTAGAGGGCCGGCTTTGGGTAGTTGGAGGGCTTACGCCATCCCGGTCTTAGCTGCTGCTTGTACTAAGCCTGACAGCTGTGAAACTCAGGATGTCGGCTCACCACCCCCCTCTTCTGTCTTTTGAGAACAGGATGCAGGAAGGGAGGAAATGGATGGGGTACTGGACAGGACACAGGAAAGAATGCAACAGACAAGGTACAAGGAAGTAAGGAAATCACTTAATTAGATTTGTACTTTTCATGAATAATAATGTTACTATTGCTTGATCCAGTACTATATAAGCCTGAGCCCTCAGATCAATAAACAGAGTTTTTTCTTCACTGCCCTCACCTGGCCCATGATTCTTTCTCTCTTCACACTCTGCAGCATCAGACCACAGCCGGGGATGCAGGCGCTCCCAGCAGTGGTGGCTCCTCCAACAGAAATAGTAAAGTTTCGAGGAGTATAGGGGTTTTTTTGAGGGGGAGAGGGGAATAAAATCAGTTCATTTTTTGACATGTTGAGTTCAATACAATTCCTTCATGATACCTAGTTGGTGTTGTATAGAAGGCAGATGGTGATTGGGGTTGGAGTTTAGAATAAAGACTAAGGAAAGATATGTAGGTTTGGAGTCATTTGCATAGTGATCATAATTAAACTCATTGGAGCCAATAGGATCAAAGAGAAAATTCAAAGATAGAAATTAAGAGACTCTAGGCTAAGGTTCTGAGTGCTGCCTACAGTTAGTGAGAATGATTACCCAGGAAAGAAGTTTGAACAGTACTAGCTGGACCTGAAGTAGGAGAATAGAGAGAAATCAGCATTCCAGAAGCCAAGGGAGAAGGAATTTTTTAGGATTAGTGAATATCAACAATCCCCAAAGCTTCTGGCAGTCAAATAGGGTGAGGAACAGAGAAAAGGCCTTTCATTAAATTTAATAGTCTAGATTCTTGGTAACCTTGGAGTGAGTAGTTTCAGCTTGATTGTGGGGTCAGAATTCAGTCAGTGTACATACATTTATTTCGTGCTTACTTATATGTCAGACGCTGTACTAGTAAGCACTGAGGATATAGACCACAAAGGATGGAGAAGTAAATGGGAGTCAAGGAAATGGAAGTAATGTGCAGACACTCCTTTCTAGGAGTTGGACATGAAATTAAGACGAGATATAGGATGGAAGCTTGAGGAAAAAGCAAGTTTTCTTTTTTCTTTCTCTCTTTTTTTAAGGATGAGGAGAACTGAACAGGTTCTAAGATTTAGTAGTAAGTACACTGGTGGATGAGGAGAGATTGGAAATTAAAGAAACAATTTGCTTGCCTTCTTGCCTTCTTAATGGGTGTAAAGGAGGGAGAGAATTCTGAACTCAGAATTTAAAAAAAGAGAATGTTATAAATGAATAGGTAAAATTTTGATTTAAAAAAAAAAGCAAATGAATGAAAGAGAATGATATACTCCAGAAGAGATGGGAGAGGACAGAATCAATAGTGTGGCAGAGTAATGAGGATTGGAAAGGAGAAATTCCCCATCCCAATCCCCATGAGAAACTGAAAAAGGAGAATAGAATGGTGGTGGGGTCTATGAAGAAAGTGTGAAAAAGGAAAAAAAGAAAAATTTCATACCATATGTCTTCTGTTTTCTCATTTAAATAAGAGGAACAATTTTTGTATTATTCTGTTGATTCCTGCTTCCTAACACAGAAAGTTAATAGATCCTTTTTCAATTGAAAGAGGATGGGAAAGAAAGAAGCATAGAACTTCTGACCAAGCCATCAAATGAAGAGCTAAAACCACATGCAATGAGGCCAACACCTACAATCGGCTAATCACTGTGAATGTAAGTTGTATGGATTGTACAGGTTTAGAAAACAAGTCAACTCTTTAGGGACTCCATGTTCTCCATACTTGGACTTGCCTTCAACTCTAGACTAGAATTGTAAGTTTGTAGGCCCTTGGGGAAGGGAAAGCCAAAAGAAAGTTGAGTTTCTTGAGTATTGACCAGCCTGAAGTTCTTTCTCTTCCTTAAGGAATTCTCAATACACAGTAGCTCTTGGAATTGGAAATCTTTGAACATATTCCTTGGTGAGGTGGGTCCAGCAGACAAGTAAGATGTCTTATTTCCA
>NW_027556270.1:0-15303 GCF_003287225.1 Phascolarctos cinereus | reverse complement strand
GACTAAGAGCTTAAGAGACCTCAGAAGCCAGTGAATCCAACCTGCCTCTGACCAGGAATCTCCTCTCCCACACAGGAGGTATGCATTAGAGATGGACCATGGCCACAGCTGCCTTCAGGCAGAGAGCTCAGTGAAGTTGGGCTCATTAGACACCAGCCCAGAGACCTCCATTGAGAAGTCCCAGATGAGAGCAGTGCCTCTACTACTTGTTCAATGAGTGGCTGACAGAATGTACTCATGCAGTTGCTGCTAGGCTGAGCTTCAGGACCTCTCCTCAGTGTGCCCGTTGAGGGTTTGGTGACTCCATTAATCAGGCAAGTTGAAATCAGGGCTCCCCAGGGAACCATCATGTGAGTTCATTCTCACTCCTCCCCATTCTCTGCCACAGAGTTTAAAATCAGTTGTGTTGTACCAATCCCTCTGACCTGCTTGTGGGGACAGCTAGGAGAGTCCTTACCACCCAAACTCAGAAAGAAGCATTGGAGGCTTGAGGCTCTGGCTCTAGATCATGAAGGGTTACAGCATGTGTTAGAAAGAGTGCTGGATTTAGGGACACGGGATCTGGGTTCAAATGCCATATTTGCCACTTACTACTTGTGACCTTGGGCACTTCCAGCCTCCCTCTGAAGAGGGATAGGAAATGCACTACAACCTCCCAAGGCAGCCCATTCCATGCTTGAGATCCCTTCCTGGCAACACCTGAAACGGCTTAGGGGGCATAGCCCTTAGCACAGGCCACATGTGGTTGAGCTTGTCACACTGGGGGCCCACCTCTGGGGTCAGGAAGGGAACAAGGCTTAGGACCAACAGATGGCTGATGGTGGAATTGGATGGCACAATAATTACTGGCAGTAGGTTTGACCAATCTGTGTTCATTATAACCTAGAAAACAAAGAATGGACAGTTAAGGGAGGCAGTACCTAATTCTAGAGAAAAAGGAAGAGAGCAGCTTGGAGGCTCAGTTGAAATAAGGACTTAGTTTATCACCCCTGGGCAACCACGGGACTTGCATCTTTGTGGGGAGAGAGAGAGAAAATTCTCCTGTCCACTGCCTAACTCTTGTCTGAGACCCAGCCAGGAAGGAAGAGAGACCAAAGAGGCTTGTAGCTTTAAGTGATTTCCTGTGGGAGCAAATGTAGACTTTTCCTTCTCTGGCCTAAGGAATCACTCATTGCTCCTAATTCTGCCTTCTGGGGTCCAGCAGAATCCAAACCTTCTTCCTTATTACACTCTTCTGGATAATTGAAGAATTCTATCGTGATGTCCCCAAGCTAAACACGAACAGTTCCTTCTAGCTGTCACCATCATCACCACTAGTATTTGATATACAGTGCTTTAAGGCTTGCAAAACACTTTGGACGTGTTATCTCATTTTATCCTCACAACAGATTTATGAGGATTGGTGTTACTATTATTATCCTCCTTTTGCAGATGAGGAAACTGAGGATCAGAGAGGTTAAGTGACTTGCCCAGGTCACACAGCCAGTGAGTTGTGAGGCAGGATTTGAACTCAGGTTTTCCTGACTCTAGTATCAGGACACTATCTACAGCATTGCCTATCTGCCTCTACCCTATAGTTTTCAATTGTCTCTCCAGACTGCGGCTTCTCAAAATGGACTTGCTTCAGCTTGTCAAGGCAGAGGAAAATGGGATTGTCACCTTCCTCCTTTCAGGCTCCTAAACTTCTGTTCTTGCAGACTACTCATTTATGACCAGAGATAGCATGGGAAAGTGGCTTGAACTGGGAATTCAGAGCCAAGAAGATCCTAACTCAGAACCCATGTCTTACACTGAAAGAACTGTGTGATCCTGGAAAATCACTTAATCTCAGGCTCAGGCAACTCTCTAAGATGACAAGTTTTTGATAGGCTGTAATTTGCCTCATGGGAGGGAATTCCCATGCCCGAGGATGATGCATTAACATATTAACATATGAGTGTTGTTTTTGCCTGCCATATCACTTGGATGGCTCTTATTAGTTTCAAATAAAATGCTATCTAGTCCTGTCTCCCCAAATCTATATACTTATTTTGATTTTTTTTTAAAGTCCTAAACACAGAACTTAGGATTCTAAAATCATAAATTTGGAGCTGGCACAGACCACATCTTGGCCAACACATTTATTTTACAGAAGACAGAGCTGAGGCCCATATAGATTAGTTAGTTAGTCAACAGCCAAACCAAGAGGAATAGCAAAGCTAGGATTTGAACCCAGATCCTTCTCCTTCCAATTCACTTCCTTCCCCTACAGAACAGATTGATTCTTATTAAATTTCACCTTGTTGGAACTGAACCATTATTTCAGTGTGTTGAGACTTTTTCAAGCTTCTGATTCCATCCTACTTCTTAGATAGCTATCCTTGCTAAATTCATGTTATCTATACTTCTACTTGCTGCCATCTACATCTCCAACCTAGTAATTACTGAAAAGGCTGGATTTGTGACCAAAAAAATAGGATGAAGTACAAATATCTGTGGCTACAATAGATGACAACTCAGAAGGGCACCAAGTATTGGGCAGTCTAGGGAATCAGGTGTGGGTAGGTTCTATCTCTTATAGTTAGCCGAACAAAGGAGGAATTGGAAGAAAGGATTCTGGGTAAGGGTGGAGTTAGGGCCTGGATAAAAGAATAATGCTTTAAAATGTGAAGAGACAATGATATTGAGGGTATAGCAGAAGACTTGGCAGGGAGAGTAGCCAAGATTTTGGTTCAGGTAGATAGCTCACCATCAAGGTAAAGACTGTCCTTGTCCAGGGCATAGGGACCCAGCCTGGTGATACCATGTGTCTCCCTGCTCAGCTCCCAGTAAACCTTCTCTCTGTCCAAGACAGGGTTGGCAGGGACAATGTGATGGGTACACAGGGAATCCACTCCAGCTGCAAATCTCTTCTTCATAGGTCTAGGTAAAAAAATGTGTAGGGTGACATGGATACCCACGAAATTGGTGCTGAGAAACCCGATGAGGATTCTGGGTCTAGAGATAGTTAAACTGAGGTGACCTGGGAAAGGCTGATGGTGACCTTGGAATAGTTGATGAGTTAGCATTACTGAGTACTGAGAAACCAGAGAACATTCTTGACATTAGACTGCTTGTTCTAAATCATTACTTACGAATGAAATTGTCTTTCCTGAGAACTCATGGATGAGAGGGACTGGGATAAAGTTGTTTGGGATTTGAATTTGAAACTAGAGAAAACAAGACTAAAGGCAAGTACATGAACAAGTTTCCTTTTTATCCACGCTCCATTGGAGGTTAATCCTCAAGGGTATGGGGGACACATTTCAATGGTTACCTCAAAAAAGTCACCTTGCACCCAGAGTAGAAGGGGCCAATGCTACTTTTTCTGAATAAGAGACTGATCTGGCGAAGGAAGGAAAGAGTCATGTGATCCTGGGGGTAAGAGAAGACAAATCCCAACCAAGGAATGGGGAAGGCGGCTGTGCAGTTGGGGGATGGGACAGGCAGTGAGGAAGACTAACCTGGAGCTGAAGGTCCCTCTCTGTAGAGTTGAATTTGTCAGAACCTGGGTTCCCCATGTCTTCTGCATAGAGTAAGTTGGTGATGGTGAAGTTTAGAAGGAAAGATTCCAGGTTAGCAGTGCCACTAACTGAAGAAAGAAAGGGAGAGAAACATCTATGTGTGAGCAGGAGCCATGTCTGCTAGCATGCCCAGGGACACCGAGTGGCCGTTCTATTCTTTTCTGGAAGGAAAACTCATTACCCTGGTTCCACTGATATCCCTGGTAGGAAAGTTTCCCACTTTATTCAGCTTTTCCCCAAGGACAAATATCTCATGACAAAGCCCATTAAGACACTCCAGGGAAGGATTCAGAGATGCTAACAGTTTGTACTTGTGCTCGTAAAGAATGGTAGTGGGCTGGAAGATGTTACTGGAGCAAAAGTTGATGACACAGGAGCAGAGAATAAATTAGGAAGAAAACCATTGGTAAAACCACAACTGGTAAAACTACAGAACGAAGAGAAGACCATTGGATGGGAAAGGGGCTTTACTTGGCTTGGTCAAGATTGATCAATAAAAAAAATTTATTAAGCACTTACTATATACAAGAACCCGTACTAAGTGCTGGAGATACAAAAAAAGGCAAAATATGGTTCCTGCTTTTTAAATTTTTTTTAAAAATTTTTAGGCAATTGGGGTTAAGTGACTTGCCCAGGGTCACACAGCCAGTAAGTGTCAAGTGTTTGGTCTGAGGCCAGATTTGAACTCAAGTCCTCCTGACTGCTCTATCCACTGCACCACCTCACTGCCCTATGATCCCTCTGCTTTCAAGAAGTTCAGAATCTAATAGGGGAGATTACCAAGTGGGGACCCATATTCTAGCAGAGAATAAGATGAAGTTGAATTATTACAAGAGGTGTCAGGGACTGAGGTAAAAGGATTTTGTTGGGGGCAGCTAGGTGATGTAGTAGATAGAACACTGGTCCTAAGGTCAGGAGGACCTGAGTTCAAATCCAACCCCAGACACTTGACAATAGCTGTGTGATCCAAGGCAAGTCATTTAACCCCAATTGCCTCACCAAAAAACAAAAAAGGATTTTGTTGCTAATGCTGGTCAGACAAGGGGGGCTTTTGTGAGGGGGCTTTCATTTTCCTCATCTTTTGAGTGGGATACAAAGATTTATGCCAAGTGCCTGCATGGATCTTTCTGGTAAATTATCAAATGTTTAAATCTTGTCTGTTCTGTATGACAGGAGAACTCAGAGGACAAGTCACACCTCCTATCTTGTCTTGCCTCTACTTCTTAGAGTAAGAAGGATTTGTATGGATAAAGTCTGTTTCCTTTTTCCTTCTTTCAAGAGCTTTGAAAAGCCCAGTGAGCACTTTCCAGAATACTTCAGTCACCATATTCCTACCCGCGTAGGCTCCAGGCCCTGTAGATCCTAGTGAAGGAGTGAAGGTTGATCCAGTGGCTGACCCCGAAGCTGCAGAGAAAGAGTCTTATTAAAAGGTAAACATACAGGGGAACACAGTTAAGATTGCAAACTCCTTGAGGGCAGGCACTCTTTTTTTCCTTTCTTCCTATTCCCAGCACTTAACACATAGAAAGAGATTAAGAAATGATTATTGACTGGGCACCATCTCTGGGTTCTATATGCAGGAAGTGATTAATAATGTTTGACAAAATAAATAAGTGAATGAGATCAAACTCCTTTGATAACTGCTTGAGTGACCATATGAGGGGCTTTCACTGACTAAGGTTACTTTCACTGCTAGTAATGTCTTTAGCAGAAATAGAATTAAGGTCTCAAGGTCTGATCAAGTAATTCCTGCTCCAGGCACACTTTTACAACTGAGGTTCATTTGTGAAATGTCAATTCCCTGGACATTCCTATTAAGACAATTTATTGAGTTATCAACATGCAGCCTTGGATAGAGGACATGGGAATCCCAGAGAGTGAGGCAATGTCTCTGGTCATGAAAGGTCAGAAGGAACAAAGGTCCCTTTTCTCTACCTGGGATCTTTTCCACGTGTAATTTTCAGCACTGGAAGCCTCCTCAGAGGGCATATAAACCAGGAATTCCCTAATATCTCTGACAAAAAAAGACTAGCCACCATCTTCCTGAAGAGTTAAAGTGATAAGAAACTCATTAGAAACTCATTGCATATCGAAGCAGCTGATTCTAATCTAGGGAGTCCTTTCTAATAACACTCAAGTGAGTTTTAAGGGCACAGATTTTAGAGAAAGCCATGATGATTTCACTTTTCTCAGTCATACTATGGATCAATCCCACAAGTGAAGAAATTTCAGGAATCACAACTGGCCTGAGAATCAAATGATATTTATATAACAAGACACTTACTTGTCATGGTTTGGGCTAGACTGCGTTCATTATAACTTGGAAAACAAAGGACAGACAATGAAAGGAAATATCAAAGGAGATGGGAAGAGAACCAGAACACTTGAGAGGCTAGATGGAGAATAAAGACCTGGTGGCTCAGCTTGCTATCTCTTGGCCTCTTTGAGGGAAGGGACAAGAGAATTATCCTGGCACCTGCCAGCTCTCTGACATGACAAATGTAATAAAGGACATAGCCTTGAT
This sequence comes from Phascolarctos cinereus, assembly GCF_003287225.1. NCBI lineage: Eukaryota > Metazoa > Chordata > Mammalia > Diprotodontia > Phascolarctidae > Phascolarctos > Phascolarctos cinereus. The sequence goes on along the minus strand of NW_027556270.1, from coordinate 9,237 downwards.
CTACTCTGTTGTATCTAAACATAGAGCAGAACAAACCTTCAGGTTGCCCTGGCTTGTCACCAGACTGCTCTCCCCAGTCTTCTGGCTTAGAAGAGAAATTCAACACACCAAGAATAAGGATTGACAGAATGCAGCACCTCAGGGATGACCTGGTCCAACCCATAACTGACCAAGAATCCCCTCTACAATGTCCCCAACAAGTGGTGATCTAGTAGTTATTTATTTGAAGTTCTTCAGGGAAGGGTAACCTTTTACTTCCTGAAGTAGACCATCTCAGTTTGGTATACCACCACTCAATAGGAAAGTTTTCTTGACGTCAAGCATAAATTTGCTTCTTTGCAACTTTACTCATTGTTACTAGTTCAGCCCTCTGGGACACCAAGCAGGACAAGTCCAGGCCCTTTTCTTTTCCCTGTGACAGCCCTTTAACCACCTGGAGATAGTTGAATATGTTATCTTTCTCAGCACAGCCTAAGATTTTTCTTAACTTTTTTATTTATCATACAACATTGTTGAACCTTGTTGAGCTGGTAGTCCATTAAAATTCCCAATTTTTTTTTCAGAGAAGTCTAGCACAGCTCCTCCATCTTGAACTCATGAAGTTGGTTTTTAGAGTCCAGATATAAAGTTTTATTATTCCTATTAGGTTTCACCTTATTAGATTTGACACCAACATTCTAGCCTATACTTTGGGATTCCAACTCTGTCATCCAATGTATTGGTTCTGTCTTAAAGCTTTTGGGTTACATATGGGCCCCAGGGCAGGCTTAGATGCAACTGTTGTGGCTGGACCTGGAACTGAGAAAAAAAAAAAAGGGAAATAATTATAGATTGACAGAGACCTTGAGTACTTCCAAGTAGAGAGTTTGGGTCAGTTGTGGGGGTCTATGTATGAGCTCAGGGCCCTTCATGAGGGAGTGACTCAATATATGCTTCTTCACCCAATGATTGAATCATTGGGGTCCAATGCCTTTGTTCCTGCCCAGGTTCTTGTGGAGGGAGTCTTTCATGAGAACACTGGCTGTAAGAGGCAGGATTTGAACCCAGATCTTCTGACTCCAGAACCATTTTTATACCATTAGTAACCTGGCCCTGACCTACCTTATTCTGCCTCAAGATGCTATATTCTCCTTGACAGTCTCTATGATCTAGCCAAACTGACCTCTCTGCTTCTCACACAGGGTACTATATCCCTCAACTCCATTCTTTTTCACTGGCCTTGTCCCATGCCTGGAATGCACTCCTCCTCGCTTCATCCTCAGAGAATCTCTTTCTTCCTTCAAGACACAGCTCAAGCACCATCTTCTACGAGAAGCCTTTTCTGATTGCCCCCAATTGCTCTCACCCTCCCAACAACCTTGAATTAATTTGAATATTATTCTACATATACATATATGTGTGTATGGATGTGCATATATGTATACATATATATACAGACACATGTCATCCCCCACAATAGAATGTAGACCCCTTTAGAGCTAAAATTGCTTCATTTTTTGACTCTATACTCCCAGTACCTAGTACAGTGGCTGATACATAGATGGAGCTTAATAAATGTTTGCTGAATAATTTACTGATTGTGAAGACATCTTAACAAGTCATCTCCACCCAATTTCTAACAAAGGAAGTGGAAACGGTGGAACACAAGGCCATGGCAAGAAGGCAAGAGGGACTGGAAGGATTTTGAGCTCCCTTTCCCTTAACTGGAGCCTTTTCTTCACAGAATCACCAGATTGTATACTATCAGAGCTAAAAGGAGCACATCTAGTTGAAGAACACCCACACTCCAATATCCCTGACAAGTCATCATTTACCCTCCATTTGAAGGCCTCTGGTGATAGAGGCCTTTCTTCCTCATTACTTCCCAAAGGCTGCTAAATCTACTTCTTGGATTCCTTTCTCATAACATCTGAATGGGCTACAGGGTCAGGGGCTTGGGCAAAGGCCATGACCAGTTTCACACTATCATATTGGGGCCCAACTCCAAGTATCAAGAGGGGAATAAGGTTCAGGGCTCCCAGATGGCCCAGGATTCAAATGAGATTAGAGTGTCAACATACTTACCAACACTGGGTAGGAGTGGACCACATTTATTAAACTGGAAACCAAAAGGGGAGTGAGCACAACATGGTGGAAGAGAAAAAAAGGAATGCTCAGACTGAATGGCCCAGTTAAACAGGATCCATTCTGCTGCACTTGGTCACTTGGACACAGATCTGCCTCTTGGGAGAGTGCTTTACCACTCTGGCATGAGGTAGGGAGAATAGGAAGAAGCTTACAGCTTGGGAGGAATGAGAATGAGATAAAGAGACATTAAATGCCTGAAATAATGCACTCTTTCTCCTCTGGCCTATAGTGGGAAAAAATGGTCAAACTAGCTGCTCTTCCCACTCTCCTGGCTTGATGGGAAGCTCAGGATCATAAATATAGAGTTGGAAGGGACTTCAGAGACTATATGATGTAACCCCTTCCTTCTCCAGATGGGGAAACTGAGGCTCAGAGAAGCTAAATGACTTATTATTCAGGGCAGCACAGTGGATTAGGTGCTGGGCTTGAAATCAGGAAGATGAGTTTGAATCCTGCCGTAGGCTCTTGCTAGCTGGGCTTAACCTCAGTTTTCTCATATGGAAAATTAGGACAGTAATAGCACCTTACCTTGCAGGTTATTGTAAGGATCAAATGAGATAACATTCCATGTTACAGAAATGCTATTATTATTATTATTGTCATTATCATTAATTAGATAATTATCAGCATTATGAGGATTTGCTTAAGGTCACCCAGCTAGTAAGTGTCTAAGGTAAGATTTGAACAATATCTTCTTGACTCCAAGTCCAGTGCCCTATCCACTAAGAAAAAGTAACGTGTGGTCACACAGGTGACACAGGCAGGAAATGAAAGGGCCAGGATCTGAATCCAGATCCCCTGACTCCATATCTAGCATGTTTCCCATGGTACCATGCAGTCTTTTACTAAGATGACTGAGGCCATCTGATGAGAGTTTCCTCAGCCAGAGGGAACTAAGACAAGAGTAAAGACTAACCAAGATGGTGTCAGAAACCTGCCAGCACTCCCTGCCTAGAATCTCAGATGTGGAAGGGGCATGGAAGGTCTCAAATCCAATTTCAACATGAACCAATTTCCTGTATAGAAACCCCAACAAGTGGCCATTCAGCCTCTGCCTAGAGTCCTTCAGGTACATGGACACTTCACTCCCTAAATCCAAAAGCAGATCCTTCTGCTTTGGGACAGCTCTGAGGGCTAGTCAATTCTTTCTTAGATTTGGGGCCAAGTCAAAGAATTCTGTGTCATCTGCCCATGGACAGTTCCTTCAATCCTCTGTTCTCTGTGCTAAACATTTCAATTTTCTTTGATTAATTTCCTGGGGCATAGCTTCAAGTGACTTTTCCATCCAGGTTGTACCTCTCTATTCATCACCCTAGCTTGTCAATGACCCCTGAAGTCAGACCATCTCACCAGGTACTGCATGACTGCCCATGCTATTGAACTTGACTGAGCTCCCACCCTTTATGTCTGCTGAATAGTGGACATGGCTCCAGGACTGATTACAATGCTGCAAATGTGGTTTGGACAGATTATAGGACAACAGGACTGTCACATATGTTTTGCATGACTCCACATGTATAATCTATATCAAATTGCTTGCTTTCTCAATGAGAGGAGACGGAAGTAGAGTGAGAGAGAATTTGAAACTCAAAATTAAAAAGAAACAAATGTAAGAAAACATTTTTTACATATAATAAATACATATAATATAATTTTTACTTATAATAAGTGAAAAATAAAATAGTAAATAAACAACAACAAAAACCAGGACAATCACCTCATTCCTTCTAGACGCTAGAATTCTTTCCGCATAGACTCACAGGGCCAGAGATCTTTTGGTTGCCACACAACACTGTTGGCTTGTACCTCAATAAGACCCCCAGGATACCTTCCCAGAAATTGTTATAGTAAATAACCATATCTTCCCTATTCTATACTTATGTGGAATTTTACATTTATTCCTATTAAATTTTACCTTGTTAAGTTTGTCGCATTATCTCAACTTTCTGGGTTGTGGTCCACCCAGAAAAGGTATCAACTACCTCTTCTCTCCTCAACTCACGGGATCTATAATTGGCTTCCATCTACATTGTTTTCCAAGCCACTGATAAAAATATTGAACAAAACAGGACCAAGGAAAGCTCTCTACAGTGGCCATCAAATGAGAGCAAGTCAAAAAGCTCTGAGAAAATGGCTCCTTAGGTGAACAGGTATGGTCTCTAGAAGTCTGTCTTTTTGTCCTCTGAATTTCTGGATGAGATTATAACCTTGTTCACAGTGGTCAGAAGAAAAAGCTAATTGTCCAATTAAAACAGATGAGGAGGGGAAGAGACAAAAGGCGGGGACTGGGATAAGCCTTCCCACCATGAGACTGCTTACCATTGAGGTAAATACTGTCCTTGTCCAGGTAGCAGAGGCCCAATTTCTGGAGGCCATGACTCTGGTTGCTCAGCTCATGGAAAACCTGCTTGGCATCCAGAACAATGCTGCTGGGGAACTGGTGGTAGGTGCAGAGGGCACTCACACCTGTCTGTGATCCTTTTTCTTCATAGATCTAGGAAAGGAAATACTATTGATAAATCTGGAAATACTGGAAGGCATACAATCCTTTACAAATATTTTAAAATGAGAAAACAGTAAATGAGATAACTCTCATTTCTGTAATGACAATGCAAAGTGCTCCCTTAGAGTAACTTTATAAAGAAGATGGTGTGAGTATTTGTCTTCTCTGTTCTACAGATGAAGAAATTCAGAAAAGGGAGGTCATGTTACTCATCCAGGTTCATATAGTTAATATGTATTAAAGCTGAAATTTGAACTCAGGTCTTTTGACTTCAATGCTATTAGCATCAATAGAACCAAGAAAGGACTCAGGCATAGCCAAAGTTCTGCTCAGATTACAATGGAATGACTCCTTTGCTTTCCCCCAAAAGATTGTAAGCTCCTTGAGGACAAGGACTATTTGGGTTTTTTGTTGTTGTTTTGCTTTTTAATCCCCAGTGCCTGCCACTGTGCCCAGAACACAGCTGGTGCTAAATAAATGCTGGTGAATGGAAGGATGGATGGACGGATGGATGGATGGATGGATGGATGGATGGATGGATGGATGGATGAGTGTTAAGAATAGAACTGGCTCTAGATAGAAACCCCAAAACATATGTCCTCTGGAAGGCTATGAGAGAAAGGAGAAGGAATACCTTTGGACTTGGGTACTGTGAAACTAGAGGAAACAGAATTTATGAGCCAATGTGTAGAGAAGAAATCTTTGGAATCTGGCTCAAACCCAGAGCACCTTCCCAGGGGAGTCACCTGCAAGTCCCCAGCTTGGCAGCCTCACCTGAGTTCAAGAACCTTGCATCCAAAGTACAGGGAGCCAATGCTGCTGTTTTTGAACAAGTGGCCAAGCTGGGTAAAAAAAAAAAAAGGTGAGTATGTCGGGTCATGGTCAGGACATGAGGGCAAATAGGCAGGAGGGCTGGAGGTACGCAGTCTCACCAGATGCTGCATAATGGCGTCTGTGATATTGAACTTGTGTGAGTCCTGACGTCCCACATCTGCCGAATAGTGGAGGCTGGTGATGGTGAAGTTCAGTGTGAAAGGCCTCAGGCTGGCTTTCATGGCTACAGTAAGGGAAGGAGAGAGACGCCCAGGTTTTTAACTTGTCTAGTGCCTCTTGTGTGTGGAGTACAGCAGTAGCAAGCTGTACTGGGTCAAGGACTAGGCTTAGAGTCAGGAAGACCTGGTTGTACCTCTGACACTTACTAGCTGTGTGACCATTGGCAAGTCACTTGACCCCTCTGATCCTCAGGCAAAAAATATCTAAAACTAATTTGTATGCAGGACACAAATGCATCTTTCACATAATAATATGGATTATGGTGAACGCTGGAGTAAATACAAAGTTTAGATAAGATGTGGTCATAGAGCAAGTAATAGAGCTTATTATGCCCTCATAGAGCTTATAATAGTAACAGTATTATTATTATTATTATTATCATCATCATCACAGATAGCATTTATATAGTGTTTTAAGACACAGTGGATAGAACTTGGGAGTCTGGAAGACCTCAATGCAAATCTAGCCTCAAACACTTAACCAGCTGTATAACCCTAGGCAAGTCACTTCACCTATTTGCCTCAGTTATCTCATCTGTAAAATGTGGATAGTTATAGTACCTACCTTCCAGAGTTGTCATGAGAATCAAGTGAGATTGTGATCGTAAAGCCCTTAGCACGGTGCCTGGACATAGTATGCACTAGATAAATGCTATGCCATGCACAGACCACACGTGGAGTATTATGCTTAGTTCTGGTCCTTACATTTTAGGAAGACCATGAATAAGCTGGAGGGAATTGAGAGAGGGCCCCAGAATGATGAGGGGTCTTAAGTCTACTCTATATTGGTTTAAAGAACTGCATATATATAGCCTAGAGAAGAGAAGACTTGGGAAGGGGCAAAGGATAGCTATTTTCATAGGTCCTTTTTCAGAGGACCAGAATCAATGAGTGAAAGTGAACTTTAGGCTCAGTGTGTGGGAGCTCCTTCCTAGCAGTGAGCGCGGTCCCAAGTGGAAGAAGCTGCCTGGGAAGGCAGTGGATTCTCACTCAACAGAGGCCTTCAAGCCAGGGCCAGATGACCACTCAATGAGTGTATCATGGTAGAGATTCTCTTTTCAAGACCAGGTGGAGCTAGATAATGATGGAAATAGCATCTATAGGGCACTTTGAAATATATAAGGGTCTTTACAAATATTATCTTGTTTTATCCTCAAAAGAAACCTGGGAGATAGGTGCTATTTATTATTCCCATTTTGCAGATGAGAAAATTGAGGCAGGAGGGCAGCTAGGTGGCACAGTGAATAGAGCACTGGCCCTGGATTCAGAAGGACCTAAGTTCAAATCAGGCCTCAGACACATAACACTTACTAGGTGTGTGACCCTGGGCAAGTCACTTAACCCCATTGCCTAGCCAAAAAAAAAAAAAGAAAAGAAAATTGAGGCAGAGAGTGATCACATATATAGCAAGATGTGAACTCAGGTCTTCCTGACTCTAGGTCCACCACTATCCACTGCACCACCTAGCTGCCTAGATAGTATCTGAGGTTTTATGCTCTGAAATTCTGTGATGGGAGGATAATTCCAGATTAAGCATGTCAACCAGCAAAGGCTGGGATAGGTGTTGGGATGCAGATGAGGGCCCATTTCCAAAGTGCTTCCTGTCTGAGGTGACTCAGATTCTCTAAACTGATGACTCACCTACAAAATGTGGCAGAAAATCCATCATCCAGAAGTGCATGATTGTCTAAGGAGGTGGGTTAGTCATGTAGCAAAAGACAGGGATGGCAGATGGATAATCTCAGTGCTGTAATTCAGCCCACAGAGTGTTAAAAGATCTAGAAAAGCACCTTCAGTGCATTGGATAGATCTTCTATGGAGTATATAGATAATGATTACCCAGGTTAAGAAGCCGTTGATAGGTTGAGATCTGCCATGGTGGAAGGAGTATTCACATTTATGAGATCACGAGGATATTTCACTATGGATCATCTTTGAACAGACAAGTGTCAAGGAGAAAAGATACTAGCATTAGAAAGGCTGAAAAGGATGCTTGTTTCATGCATATGAGTTTCCTCATTAGTGAAGTACATGGTGGAAAAACTTTCATCTTTTCTGATTTGAGTCACTCAAAAATAAATTATGCCCTAAAGTCACTTGGGGAAAAAAAAGGTAGCAGCACAGCTCTAAATGTTTCTTTCTTTATCACTAAGATGGAAATTGTAAATAAATATTTTCTTCCTCTGTACCTATGCACTGGGGGTTGAGGGAAGCCTCCACACACCTGAAGTGCTATCCTTCCTCACCTCTGCCTCTTATAATGCTTGCATTTTTCAGGGCTCAGCCTCCTTCCATTGGAGGCCTTTCCTGCCCTCTCCAATGGCTAATGCCTTGCCCTCTTAGATTACCTTCCATAAATTCTGTATATATTTTCTATGTAACTTTATGTATATATGGATCTCCTGTTATCAGGTAAACTCCTTGAGGGTAAGGATTATTTTCACTTTTCCTTTCTATGTCCGTCACTTAGAATAGTGTTTGCAGCACATCATAAATGTTTACAAAATGCTTGTTAAGTATTGAAATATTTTGAGTGTATGTCAAATGAGTTGGAAGGAGGAAAGTCTAGAATCAGAAAAGGCTAGTTTAGAAGTTGATGCAGCAATCTAAGAGTGAGACTATGAGAATCCAGACTACAGTAGGGTGCTAGTGGCAATGAAGAAGGGTAGGGTTTTAGATGTAATTCTTCAGAAGAATTCATGTGACTGATTGGATAGAGGGGAAGCAGATGGATGAATCAGAGATGACTTCCAGGGTGGAAGCTAGGTGAAGGGGAAAATAATGATATAAATGATAGTCAGGGAAAACCATGGATGGGGAAGGAATGAGGAAGAGTTCAAACTGAGAATATTGTTTCAAGCAGCAGTAACATGATCCAGTGAAAATGGACAGAGGGACTTTGTGATGTAGAGTTGGCACTCCTGTGAAAACAGATTACACTTTTGGAATCTTCAGCACAGAGAGGAAATTGAAGCTCTGCTTTTGGGAGAGCATTCCAAGGGAGTTTTGTAGTTAGAATAACGAAGGGTCAAGGAATGGGTCTTGGGGAATATTAGGAATGATTACAATAGTGACAACCACCACCACCACCACAAGTTCTGTGGCAAGTTGAGATTCACAAAGCCCCTTCTCCTCACAGCAACCTGGAGACATAGCAAGCATTATGACTCCCATTTGACAAGTAAAGCAACTGAGGCTCTTTACGAGCTGTGTGACCCTGGGCAAGTCACTTAACCCCAATTTACCTTGTGAAAAAAAAAGAAACTGAGGCTCAGAGAGTTTAAGTGACTTGATCCTATAAACTGATGACTCATCCACAAAATGTGACATAAAATCCATCATCCAGGAAGTGTATAATTGTCTAAGGAGGTAGTTTAAGTGAGTTGTGAAGGGTCAGGTCACAAAGCATGTTGGAATCAGGATTTGAAACAAAATCTCCTGACTCTAGATTTAGGAAGCTCTTTCCTGCTTTCTCAGTGGAACCCACTAGAGCACATCACCATGGGAATGTTTTCAGAAGGACGTTGAGGAAGATGTCCCTACTCAGCTCAATGA
>NW_027556269.1:0-15326 GCF_003287225.1 Phascolarctos cinereus | reverse complement strand
CTTTTGACCCTCTCCTCCTCAGAAGTATTTGCTTCTGATTACCCTCTCTTTCCCAATCTGCCATTCCTCTCTATCATCCCCCTCCTCTCTTGTCCCCTTCTCCCCCTATTTTCCTGTAGGGTAAGACAGATTTCCATACCCAATTGAATGTATATGTTATTCTCTTCCTTAAGCCAAATCCTATGAGAATAAGACCCTCATTCCCTCTCCCTTTCCCCTATTTCCCCTTCCACTGTGAGAGACTTTTCTGTTTTTTCTTTTGTGAGATAATTTACCCCATTCTACCTCTCCCTTTCTTCTCCAAGTATCATCCTCTCTCATCCCTTAATTTTTGTTCTTCAGATATGACCCTTTAATCTTCAACTCACCCTGTGCCCTGTATCTATCTGTATATACATACATATATTCTTTTTTCCTTCAACTACCCTAATACTGACAAAGTTCTCATGAGTTACAAATATCATCTTTCCATGCAGGAATGTAAATAGTTCAATCATAATAAGTCTCTTATGATTTCTCTTTCCTGTTTACTTCTTCATGTTTCACTGGAGTCCTGTATTTGAAAGTGAAATTTTCTATTCAGCTCTGTTCTTTTCATCAGGAATGCTTGAAAGTCCTCTATTTCACTGAATGACCATTTTTTCCCCTGAAGGATTATATCAGTTTTGCTGGGTAGGTGATTCTTGGTTGTAATCCTATCTCCTTTGCCCTCTGTAATATTATATTCTATGCCCTGCGGTCCTTAAATGTAAAAGCTGCTAAATTTTGTATTATCCTGATTGTGTTTCCTCAGTACTTCAATTGTTTCCTTCTGGCAGCTTGTAATATTTTCTCCTTGACTTGAGAACTCTGGAATTTGGCTACAATATTCCTGGGAGTTTTCCTTTGGGGATCTCTTTCAGGAGATCTGTCGATTCTTTCAATTTCTATTTTGCCATCTGGTTCTAATATATCAGGGCAGTTTTCCTTGATAATTTCTTGAAAGATGATGTCTAGGCTCTTTTTTTTGATCATGTCTTTCAGATAGTCCAATAATTTTTAAATTCTGTCTCCTGGATCTATTTTCCAGGTGAGTTGTTTTTCCAATGAGATATTTCACATTGTTTTCTAATTTTTCATTCTTTTGGATTTGTTCTACCGTGTCTTGATTTCTCATAAAGTCACTAACTTCCAATTGCTCTATTCTAATTTTTAAGGAAGTATTTTCTTCAGTAATCTTTTGGACTTCTTTTTCCATTTGGCCAATTTTTCTTTTTAGGGCATTTTTCTCCTCATTGGCTTTTTGGACCTCTTTTGCCATTTGGGTTAGGCTATTTTTTAAGGTGTTATTTTCTTCAGTATTTTTTTTGGGTCTCCTTTAGCAAGCTGTTGACTTGTTTTTCATGAAGGGGATGAATAGAGCTCAGTCCTTGTAGTCAGGAGTACCTGAGTTTAAATCAGACCACAGACACTTGACATTTACGAGCTCTGTTTGACTCTGGACAACTCACTTAACCCCAGTTGCTTCAGAACAAAAGAAGAGATTGGGTCAAGGAACAAATAACAGAAAAAATAAATAATTTCATGAAAGGGAATGAGAATGAGACAACATAGAAAAAATTTGTGGGGTACAGTCAAAGCAGTACTTAAGGAAATATTTATTTCTCTAAATATATCAATAAAATAGACAAAAAACAGATCAATCAGTTGGGCATGAAGTTTAAATAGAAAGAGAATAAATTTTAAATACCCAATTAAACACCAAATTGGAAATCTGGAAAATCAAAGGAGAGATTAATAAAAATGAAAGTAAGACAATCATTGAACTAATAAATAAAACTAAGACCTGGTTTTATGGTGGAAAGCAATAGGATAGATAAACTATTGGTTAACTTGGTTTTTAAAAAGGAAAGAAGGACACCTCCAGAGGCCTTCTGATGGAAAATTCTATCCACATCCAAAGAAAGAACTATGGAAGTTGAATCACTATCATTTTTTTCTCTTCTGTTGAGTTTTCTTTCCTCTTTCTGATGGTTCCTCCTATTGGTTTTAATTTTTACTTACAAGTTCACTAATGTGAAAATATGTTTCATAGGAATGTAAATGTATAGCCTATATCAGATTATGCACCATCTTGGGGAATGTTGTGGGGAGGTAGAGGGAGAAAAATTTTAAACTCAAAAGCATATGGAAGTGATTGTTGATAAATCAAAATAAATTTATAAAATGTTTTAAAAAAGGAAAGAAGAAAACCAAATTACCAGTATCAAAAATGAAAAGGGAGAATTCATCATCAAGGAAGATAAAATTAAAGCAATTGCTAGGAGACATTTCGCCTCATTAGGTGCCTACAAATTTAACAATCTAAGTGAATTGGATGAATTTTTACACAGATGTAAAATGCCCAGATTAACAAAAGAGGAAGTAGAATACTTAAATAAGACTTTCTTAGAAAAGGGAATTGAGTTTCCAGCTCGGATCAGCAGAGTAGCAGTTGCGCAACAACCCCTCCCCGCCTCCCCCCTGTATATATGTATATATGTATATCAAAAGAACTTGTTCAAACAGTTTTGCCCCATAAACTAAAATGTGCAGCTTTTTGGAGTGCCAAGATCTGAAGACTGTCTACGAAAGATAAGGTAACCAAATGCATTTCTGCTGTGCTAGTGAAGATAAGGACAACTAACTAATTACCCTGGAAATAATTCATCGTTATGTTGAGCTACTTGGCAAATATTTTGGCAGTGTCTCTGAACTTGACGTTATCTTTAATTTTGAGAAAGCTTATTTATTCTGGATGGATTTCTTTTAGGGAGAAGTTCAGGAATCATACAAGAATAACTTAAAGCCAAGGAATAGGCAGATCTGCTCCAAGAGAAACTGAAATCCCACTTAGTTCTTGAAGAAATTGAACTGGGGCAGCTAGGTGGTGCAGTGAATAGAGCACTGACCCTGGAGTCAGGAGCATCTCAGTTGAAATCCAGTCTCAACCAAACTTAACACTTACTAGCTATGTGACCCTGGGCAAGTCACTTAACCCAACTGCCAAAAAAACAACAACAAAAAACAAACAAACAAGAAATTGGACTGACATAAGCCAGCTCCCATCTTGATGACATCATGTGGTCTCACTGTGGATGTTCACTGTCTTCACGTTAATGTTTAACTAAGGGTTCCAGACTCCATTTGTCAGTATTACTGTTTGGCTAAGCCCCTTCATTCAGGCCTCCATAAAAACACCCCACTTTTCCAAAAGGGAATAAAAATATTACTATTTTTTTAAGGGACTTAAATGTTAACTAAAACTTAATGCAGAAGAAATATCTCTTCAGTGTTCTCAAAAGGTAAATTATGTCCGTTTCCTATTAATTTTATTTGTGTGTGGTAATTATGGATGTACACATAAAATCACAGTCAGGGAGCACATTTCTTGCTATTATTGCATTCAGCTGAAAAGAATCTACAATTGCGGCAACTTCAAAGTAAATATAATAATGTTTCAATATGGTTTCATGCAACATAGACTAATGTTACATTTCAGTATTTATGGAATGAGAAATTTGACTGATTTTATGTATCAAAATGATTTCAGTTGTAACATTACCACTAAAATTTAAACATGCATATGTATACCAAAGATACTTATTGGGAACTACATATCTGAAACTGGCAGCTTATAAAAAAATGTATGTTTCTGAGACTAAAGGGATATTACATTAAAGGGAATAAAAGAAGGAAGAAAAGAAAAGGAAGAAAGAAAGGAGGGAAAGAAGGAAAGAAGGGAGGGAGAGAGGAAGGTAAGAACAAGGAGGAGAGGAAGGAAGGAGGAAAGAGGGAAGATGGAGGAGGGAGGTAAAAGAGGGAGTTATGGGAAAATGACATCAATTTTTTCAGAGAAATATAAGATAAACCTATCAGCTGAGAGGGTTCGAGGTGGGGGTGAGCCCTGAGAGACTTGAAGGGGGACAAAAAGGTTTGGAAAAATCCTGATAGTAGGATAGGTGATTATGGAGGCATAAAAGGATTGCTGCAATGGGAGGGCCCAATTGAGATGATATAAAAAGTCTATGTGGACCCAATAAAAACATTTTCATGATTTTCTCTAGCTTCCTTCATTAGCCTAGGAATAAGGAAAAGGCTCATCCATATTATGACTTGGCAGGGTAAGAGCAGAGAAAAGAAAAAGAATTTTGAATTAAACATTGAACAAACAATAATTGCAAAACAGAGAGTAGGAAAGTTGTTGTTGCAATCCCTTGTACTTCAATGAACCCAAGAAATGATCACAACATAAGCAGGAAAAGAAAAGAAGTTTATAAGGGGAAAGGGAGGTAAGCATTTCTATAGTACCGTAAACTGTATCAAGCACTATACAAATATCATCTCATTGGATTGTCACAACAGCTTTGTGAGATGGGTGTGATGCTATTCTCATTTGAGAGTTGAGAAAACTGAGATTAATTGACTTGCCCAGAGTCACACAGCTAGTAAGTGTCTCAGGTCTTCCCATCTCCAGGCCGAGCACTCTATCCACAGCACCACCTTAGTGGCTAGTTATCTATTGGGTAGTAAAGCTCTGATTTCTAAGGGGATTATCAAGCTTATAGTTCAGATCCTAATTGGGTCAGAACACCAGCAACACAACCTCCAGAGTCCTCTTGCTGGGTAATTTGTATCTTGTGTTTGTTTTTCCTTTCTCTTTGTAAACATGACTGTGTAAGGTGTGTCAGTCAATTAACATTTATTAAGTATATACCATGTGAGAAACACTATTAAGTGCTGGGGATACAAAAAGAGGCAAAAGACAATCCCTGCTCAAGGAGCTTACAGTCTAATGGGGAGGCAACAAGCCTGAGCAAACAAGCCACATACAGAATGAATAGAAGATAATCAAAAGAGGGAAGGCACCAGAATTAAAAGGGTTAGGAAAAGCTTCCTGTAAAAGGGGGATCTTAATTGGGACTTAAAGGAAGCCAATCGGTAGTGAAGAGCAGGGAGAGCATTCCAGGTTTGGGGAACAGTCAGTAGACAGGCCCAGAGACAAGAGATGGAGCATCTTTGTTTGGAACAGTCAAGAGTCCAGGTCCCTATATGAGAGGACATGGTGAGGAATTAGGTGTAAGAAGACTGGAAAGAAAGGAGGAGGTTAGGTTATGAGGGGCTTTGAATCCAAATAGAGGATTGTGCATTTGATCCTAGAGAGGATAGGGAGACACTGCAGTTTATTAAGTGGGGAGGTGACATAATCAGACCTGCACTTTAGGGAAATGACTTTGGTGGCTGAATGGAGGATAGATCTGAGCAGGGAGAGAATTGAGGCAGCAGGTCCACTAGTAGGTTATTGCAATAGTCCAGGCATGAAGTGGTGTGGGCTGTACTAGGGGTGGCAGTGTCTGAGAATGGGGGCTATTTAAGAGATATGGCAAAGGCAAAATAGGCCTTGGCAACAGATTGGATATGGCATAGGGGAGAGGGAGAGATAGAATATGCAGGCACCTAGGGAACCTAGGAAAATGGTGTTGCCCTATATGATAATTGGGAAGTTAGGGAGAGAAGGAAGGTTTAGGGAGAAAGAGAATGAGTTCAACTTGGACATGATGAGTTTAAGATATCTGAAAGGCAATGGAGATTGGAGGTCAGTAGAGAGATTGGGATAGAATAGGTAGATTTGAGAATCATCAGCATAGAGATGATAATTAAACCTAAGGGAGCTGATGAGGTCAGCAAATGAAGTAGTATAGATGGAGAAGCAGCCCTGACACAACCCTCTGGGATACCTAGGATTAAAGGACATTTTCTGAATAAGGATCCATTGAAAACCAGAAATGGTGCCTTGAAAACCTAGGGAGAAGAGGAAAAAGGAGAAGAGGGTGATTAACAGTATTATAGATTGCAAAGACTGAGAAAAGGCCATTGGATTTGGGAACTGAGATCACCAGCAATTTTGGAGAGAGCAATTTTGGTGGAATGAGGAGGTTGGGAGCCAGATTATAAGGGTTAAGAACAAAGTGAGAGGACAGAAAATGGAGGCACCTATTGAAGACAGACTTTCCAAGCTGTTTAGTCACAAAAAAATGGAAGAGACATAGGAGGATCTTTAGCACGGATGGAATAAACAACTAGTTTTGAGGTTTAGACGTATGCGTGTTTCTAGGTAGTGGGGAAGGAGCCAGTAGATTAGGAGAGATTGGGAATGACAGCAGTGGGAATCTGTTCAAGGAGATGGGATGGAGTGAGATCACTTGTGCAGATAGAGAGGGGCTAGCTTTGGAAAGGAGTGAGATCTCCTCTTCCTTTGAGACAGAGATGAAGGAGAGCTGGGCAGAAGGCATATGAGTGATACAATACTGACTTCCCTGGCTTCCTTTAAGTCCCAAGTAAAATCCCACCTTTTACAGAAAGCCTGTCAGACTCCTTCTTAATTCTAGTGTCTTCTTTCTGTTGTTTCCCACTTATCTTGTAGATCACTTGTTTGCATATTTGTTTGCATGTTGACTCCCCCATTAGATTATGAGCTCCTTGAAAGAAGCTACTGTCTTTTGCCCCTTTTTGTATCTGCAGTGCTTCCTGGCATGTAGTAGGCACTTAACAAATATTTATTGATTGAGATGAGGAAAAGGAAAGGAGGGAGCTCATGGTGAATGCTCTCAATTTTTTCTGTAAAAATAGGAAGCCATGTTCTCAGATGAAAAGGTGGGGGAGGGGAAGCCATGGAAATTGAAGGAGGAATGAAAAAGTTTGGAAGAATTGCTGTGGGGAGGGGGTGATAAGACAGAGGGGTGTACAGTAGGATTCCCAGCAACTAGCTGAGGTTGTGTAACATAAGTTTTAGGGACCTGATCAGCATGGTCATATGACTTTCACCACCTTCATTCAGCCGCAGCACCACGTGTAGGAGCAAAGGTTACATGGTGAGAATGATCCAAGGCTGAAGCTTGGCAGGATAAACCAAACATTTACTTAACATCTACTATATGACAGATACTGTGCTTAGTGTTGGTGATACAAAGGGCAATACAAAACCGACAAAATAAAGGGGCTAGGGACTCAAGAGAACAATGTAGAGTTGATCTGGTTTACCAAGGTCAAGAGAGAGAAAAAGAAAAGAGTGAAGTTAATGCAAGGGTGGTGCCCTACAAAAGAAATGAAGGGCTGAGAAATCAAAAGGTGATAATATAGGCTAATAGTAGGGTTTGGAAAGGGAAGGTAGAGAAAACCGTGGAAAGCCAATAGATGTGGTCAGATAAGGAGATTTTGGGAAATCGAGGGTTAGGGTGTTTGAGGAAAAGTCATTATGTGTGTGAAGTCCCACATAGGAGGGCAGTAGTTGGGGAGGAGAAAGACTGTGAGACAGGCTGTTGTTGTAGTTTGTCCTTTGTTGTCAAACAGGACCATGACACAGAAGGTGATGCCATGACTTGCAAGTGAATTGGATTTAAGTGCAGAGGACTGTAAAAGTCATCAGCCTCTTTCTTCTCCAGAGCCATCTAGGTCCAGTGGCAAGATGTAGATCAGGACAACTGGAGAGGACAACTCATTGAGGAAGAAGGAGAGTGACCTGGAGCTCTTTGAAGTGTTACCCAGTTATGTGTGTCCACATTTCTTTGTGTAAATATGGTTCATCAGGAGATGTGACTAGGTATCTATAGTCTCCTCTGGCACCTTCTCTAAAGAAGATATCTTCTAGGAGGGAAGCAGAGATTGGGGCCATTTTTCCTCAGATAATAGGTTCTAGGCTAGAATTATATCTATCCAACCCCCATCCCCAATATTGTTAGTCTGCCCAAAAACAAACTAGTTATTAACAGGGACCAGGAAAGGCTTCCTATGAAAGGTGAGATATTCAGACTTGAAGGAAGCTAGGGAAGCCAAGAAGTAGAGATAAGGAGGGAGGGAATTCTAGGTATGGGATAAGCCAGTGAAAATACCCAGTTAGCTGACAGAGTATTTTATTCAAGAATGAGAAAGGCCAGTGTCACTGGATTAGATTGTATGGTAGGGTATTAAGATGTAAGAAGTTGGGGAAAGTGGAATGGGGTGGGGTGGAGAAGGGCAGGTTAGGAAAGGCTTTAAAAGCCAAAGATGATTTTATATTTGATCTTGGAGGTGATAGGGAGCCACTGGAGTTGGGCAGTGTGGGTAAGTGGAGGGAGGGGATCAGTATGGTGAGGCCTGTGCTGTGGAAAGATCACTTTGACAGCTGAATGGAGTGCCAACAAAGGATGGGCTTGGAGTCAGGGAAGATCTGATTTCAAATATAACCTCAGACACATTAGCTGTAACCCTAGGCAAGTCACATAACCTCTATTTACCTCAATTTCAACCTCGAAATAGAGACTAA
Source organism: Phascolarctos cinereus (assembly GCF_003287225.1). Lineage (NCBI taxonomy): Eukaryota > Metazoa > Chordata > Mammalia > Diprotodontia > Phascolarctidae > Phascolarctos > Phascolarctos cinereus. The sequence goes on along the minus strand of NW_027556269.1, from coordinate 7,006 downwards.
AGCACCTACCTGAGGGGTTGTTGTGAAGATCAAACCAGATATTTGTAAAGAACTTAGCACAGTGCCTGCACATAGTAGGCACTATCAAAAATGCTTATTCCCGCCTTTCACTTGAGGCAGGAATATCTACCAGAAAGTAATTGTATTAGGCCAGCATGAGGTGATGAGTGATTGTTCTAGAGTGAAGGCAACATCAGAGGAGAGAAAGGGTCTATGAGAGCTATTGTAGAGAGAGACTCAAAAGCTCCTTAACTTGTCAACTTGTCAACAGATTAGCTATAGGGGTTAAATGTGAATGTGGAAGAAGATGAAATTTAGATTGGAAATCTAGGTACTGGTAAAATGGTTTCCCTGAGAGTAATAGAGAAGTTATGGAGAGGGGAAAAATTTTTGGGAAAAAGATCAGCCCTGGACTTGAGTTTAGGAATCATCTGCATAGAAATGTCAATCCACAGGGAGCTGATGAAATAACCAAGGGTAATAGAGAGAGAAGGTCCAGGGTAGAATCTTGGAGCACATGTAAAGATTATGGAGTACGTGGAGGGTTGTAGGCTATACTCAAATTTTACTGAGTTGCTAGACAAGCAGCGGGGAGGGGCTACTAGGCACATTTACAATGCTTATTCTTAGAAACCCAATCTTTGCTACTATACAACCATTTATGTTGAACTACTGATTGCTTGTCATTTACTAGAAACTACATGTAACTGCCAACATGCAAGCACTGCTGTTTGACAAATTAAAGTGCATATCATTTCTTAATACAATAAAATGGGAAGAAAATGGAAAGGCTATCCAAGTCTAAAATGTTCATTTCCCATGAAGATTTGTGTAGCTGAAAAAGGTTAAGTTTGCCAGTCACTGCTAGAGTTTGGACTGCTATTGTGTTGTTAATTATTGACTGGACCCCAAAAAGCTTTTTGAAAATCTAACAACTATGTAACACAATAAGCTTATGTTTTTAAAACCATTTTCAAAACTTCTGTTAGATAGTTTTTCTCATATGTGAAGAAAAGCAAAGGAGTTGGAATGTACAATACATTTTCTAAGTTCTACTTTTGTTCCTTCCTTCTCCACGATTTTCTCTAAAACCCATGAAAAAATTAAGTACAAATCTTATCTTATGCAAGAATGCTCAAAAAGTTGTGGTTTATTCATCCTGTGCATATAAAAACTGTGATTCATTTACTTTAAAAGAAAGATGTACTTTAATTCTTTGCATTTTGACTGATATTGGTAAATCACTATAAGAAAGACCCATTATTATTCAAAATTCATTTTCCTGCATAAAATTTTGATGAGTATTTAGTTGAAATGACAAAAATATAGCATGTACAGAATGTTTCCAAAGGAAAATAAGAAACATGTGTAAAAACATGTAGAAGGGAGCTGTCCTCTTTGGAATTCACTCCATCATTTTCATCCTTTCCTCATCAGTTACCTTACCCCATTCCTGCCCTTTTAAAAAAACTTTGTTTTGGGATGTTTTCTTTCATCCAATTGTAAGCTCCTTCACAGCAGGCACTATCTTTCCTATTCTTATATGTATAGGCACTGTGCCTAGCACATAACTAGAACTATGTAAATGTTAGTTATTGTTATTAATATTCTAAAGGTATATTATGCTATTAATTATACATCTAGTAACATTTTTCATTTCAAAATCTATAACTATCTTAAAATTTCCAATGAAGAAGTGTAAAGCTTAATGAATATGTTCATTTGTAAATTAAGGCTCCAGGACTTTTTTTGATGAGGATATCAGGGTTAAATGACTTGCACAGGGTCACATAGCTAGTAAGTGGTAAGTGTCTGAGGTCAGATTTGAACTCATGTCCTTGTAACTCCAGGGCCAGATGCTCTATTCTCTGTACCATCTAGCTGCCCCCATTTGTTCTTAATCGTGTACTATTCTTCCAAAGCTTGATCCCTTCTACTAGATCCCATTCATTACTGAGTAAAAGTTACCTATTTTGAAAACTTCTTAACAGTCTCTCCTTTAGGAAGAATTTAAAGACGCCTGGAACCATTCATGACAACTGGTGCAGAGTAAATTAAGCAGAACCAAGAAAACTATTCATAATGACAATGAAAATGGAGGTACAGCCTAAACCAAAGAATGCACAGTTACGTTGACCAAGCCACACTTGTTCCTGAAGAGATGAGAAAACATACTTCCCATCCTTATTTATAGAATAAAGAAAATATTGGGCATTCCTCCTACCAAGAAATACATGAGAATTATATGTATATAACTTAAGATAACTGAAGACGTAGTTATATAATTGAAGAGATATTAATTGTTCATGATTGAGTCAAGTGAAAATAATAAAAATGACAGTGTTACCTAAATTAACTTGCTTATTCAGTGTTATACAAATCAAACTGCCATAGAATTATTTTAAAGGATGAGAAAAATAATAACATAATTAAGGAACGAAAGGCTAATAATAATATCATTTATGAACAAGTTGTCAAGAATCTCATGGTAAATGATACTTAAAAGTTCTAAAGAAGGAAGCCTAGCAGTACCAAATATCAAACTATACTACAAAATATTAATAATCAAAACTATTTGATACTGATTAAAAATGAAAACATTGATTAGTGGAACAGATTAATTACACATGATTCAGAAAGAAATTAAAAGATAACACAAAGTTTGATAAGAGTAATCCAACTATGAATGAATGAAGGGATGGATTAAAAATATATATTAAGGACTTACGTGCCAAGCATTGTAGCAAGTGCTGGGGGTATAAATACAAAAGTGAAGATAATTCTTGTCGTCAAAGAGCTTATATTCTAATATAAGAAGTTGCGGCATATAAAGGAATGGTGTCTAGGAAGGGTTATGTTGATTTGGAAAGTTAATGGGATTATTCATAAAGCTATAGTTTAGTGAGCTTACATCATCCCTTATATAAGCAATGACGAGTTCATTTGCTTGTAGGGACAGAACTTGGAATCAGCTCCTGCACAGCAGTGCAGAGGGTAAGACAGCTGGCAAGAAGATGGTACTAAAGTGAAACATGACTAGAGAGTGCCCTAGATGTAGTGGGCAACTATGGCAAATCCCAATCAAGATAAAGGAGCCCAAGAGTAGGTGGAGGAACGATATGAACCATTGGTCAAGCATTCAACAAATGCTGCTGGAGAGATAGAAAGCAGGCAGGCCAAAATCAGGTTTAGACCAACATCTAACTCCACATGTCACAGTAAATTCCAAATGGATACATGACTTAGACATAAAATGTCACATAATAAACAAATTGGAGCAAGGAAGGAGATACCTTTCACAACTATGTATAAGAGGACTTCTTCATTAAAAAATTAAGAGAATCACAAAGGCTAACAGGAACAATTTTCATTACACAAAATTAAAATGTCTTTGTACTAAAAAAGTTATTACAATTAAAAGAAAAATAGCTTAACCACATGAAATAATGATCCCAACCTTAATAAAATATATATGCAAATCAAAACAATCTTAAACTTTTACTTCATAACTTGTAAATTTGAAAAGATAACACAAGATGTGAATAGTCAATGTCTGAGGAGTTGTGGGAAGATAAGGCATACTGATGCATTTGCTGGTGGGACTATGACACAGCATAGCCATTTTGAAAACCAATTTGGAAATATGCAAATAAAGTGACTAAAATGTCTATATCCTTTGAACCATAGTTTCCATCCTTTGACTATTATTCCAGGGAGGCAATTGATAAGGAGAAACTTCCCATTTACATCAAAATCTTTATAGAACTTTTTTTTTGACTGTCAAAAGTTGGAAACAAAGTAGATATCCATTTATTAGGGAATACATAAGCAAATTGTGGGTATAGGCATGTAATGGAATATTACTGTGGTATAAGAAATGAAAAATGCTACTGAGAAGTATTGGAAAGATCTACACGAACTGATGCAGAGTAAGGTAAGGACAGGAAAATAATATGCAGTATGACTATAATAATATAAACACAAAGAACACTTACACATGTTTTTTAAAAGTGAATTTTACAAAATTGTGAAGAGGAAATATGGTTTAAAAGAAGAGGTAGAAGATATTCCCACCTCCCACCACTTTGAAGAGGTTGGAGGTCCATAACTGTTGCACATTGCACATATTTTCAGACTTTTTTGATGTGTTGACTAGTTATGCTGATTTTTCCTATAATTAATTTTTTTTTTGCTTTAAAAATACTCTTTTTATAAGGAATGACCCTCTGAAGGGAAAAAAGAAAGGAAAGAGTGTATCAGGCATAGGGTACCTGCAGCCTTGAGGCTGCTTGTGGCCCTCTAAATCCTCAAGCACCACCCTTTTACTGAATTCAAATCTCACAGAAAAGGATCCTTTTAAGGGGATTAGTTCTCTGAGGTTTGGATTCAGTAAAGGGCTGTGCTTGAGGATTTAGAGGCCACAAGCAGCCTCAAGGCCGCAGATTCCCGACCCTTGGAGAATTGATACTAAGGAAACTACAGTAATATTGTGAAAAAGAAAATAAAGAGAGACAGAAAGAAAGAAAAGAAAGAAAGAAAGAAAAAGAAAGAAAGAAAGAAAGAAGAAAGAAAGAAAGAGAGAGAGAGAAGAGAGAGAAAGAGAGAAAAAAGAAAAAAAGAGAGAAAGAAAGAGAGAGAAAGAAAGAGAGAAAGAAAGAAAAAGAGGAAAGAAAGAGAAAAGAAAGAGAGAAAGAAGAAGAGAAAGAAAGAGAAAGAAAGAGAGAAAAAAGAGAGAGAAAGAAAGAGAAAAGAAAGAAGAGAAAAAGAAAGAAAGAAAGAAAGGAAGAAGGAAGGAAGGAAGGAAGAAGGAAGAGAGAAAGAAAGAAGAAGAAGAAGGAAGGAAGGAAGGAAGGAAGAAAGGAAGGAAGGAAGGAAGGAAGGAAGGAAGGAAAGAGTTAAATGGGAAAAAATGCAGAAACTTTCTGTGACAAAGATCTGCTACTTGGAATCTATAAGGAACTGATTTAAATATACAAGAAGAAGAACCATTTTACAACAAATGGAATAAAACAGGCAGTCCGTGGGGGTAAATGCAAGTTGTCAACAATTATAAGAAAAAAAAGGGCTCAAAATCACTAAAAATTAGAGAATACAAATGAAACATTTCTGAGGTTCTACCTCATGCCCAGTAGATTGACCAAGATGACTAAAATATAAAATGAAAATTGTTAAAGAGGTTATATAGGACAGACATGAAGGTACCATTGCTTAAGCTGTGAGTTGGTCCAGCCATTCTAAAAAGAAATTTGGGATTATGCTCAAAAAAATGACTAAGTAGCACATACTTATTGACCCATCAATATCAGTTCTAGACATGTATTCCCAAAGAGATCAAAGACAGAAGGAAAAGTCTCATATGTACAAAAATAATTATGGCAACGATTTTCATTGTAACAAAAAAGTGGAAACTAGGAAAGGGGTGGGAAAGAGAGAAATATTCAACAATCAAGGAAGAAATGAGTGAATTTTACTATATGAATTAATGAGATATTCCATCGGCGTAATACATGACAAAAGGAACACATTCAGAGAAACCTAGGAAGATTTTTAGGAACTGGTATAGAATGAAGTACATCTTTGTATGTACTTTGTATATGGAAATATTCATAGAAAATAGGATAGTAGAAAGTTCAGATTAAAATTAGACAGGAGGAAATTTTGGAACTCTTGCTAAGGACCCTGGCATTCATAGTTCCAGAGGACTAAAGACCTGTAGAGAGTTGATCTAGACTAGACTCTCTAGAGCTGGACTGCAGTCTCTGCCACAGGAGAGGAATTTTTAATTACTAGCTTGGAGAGTTTCCTCACCCTGTGCCATAGAAATTCTACCTTTAGTTTCTATCCCTCCCAGGGATATTAAGCAGAAAGGACTCATATGCAAAGAAATGTGGATGACAGGGGTGCAGGGGAATATTGTTAAGTGGGTCTAGACTCCACCAGGCCATTTAAGTATCTTTAGGCATACAGGACAGCAGCGACCAACCTAATCATTAGTGAATATTTCCCTTGATAAGATTCCAGAGGATTTATTAAATTACCTTTTTACCTTTCTCCCTCTCTTTCTATTTAAAAGTATTTTAAAAGTTTCCTCTTTTTTTTTTAACAGTTTATTTACTATTTTCAAGGATACCTTAAAGATAGCTATCTCTAGATAAGGATATATATGATTGCTCTTAATTGCCTATGTTTAGCTGAGTACCATAAGTGAAAAAAGGGAATTATTTGGGGACAAGCATCAGTGGTTAGTTTAAATATGGAATAATTAAATTAGGTTTCCCTGTCAATCAGAGAAGGATACATCCAGTGTTCAGCAAACTCTAATAATCAAAATTGGATGGTGATCTAGGGGCTCCAAGCAGTGATGATTTATATTAACAATCAAAATCCTTGAACTCACTAAAATAGCAGAGAAAGGACCCACTTGGACCTGCAGGCCATTGAGCTTAGATTAAAACTATGTGCATATTTCTTATCGTAGCTAAGTCCCTCTAAACATGCTCTGGGCAAAAATCTTCAGCCTCCAACTCAAAGAAAATTAGGGTAGATGAGAGAGTGACTTTTCCTTCTGTCTTTGATCTCTTTGGGAGTACAAGTCTAGAACTGATATTGTTGGGTCAATAAGTATGTGCTACTTCTTCAGGGAAAGACTGAGTTGATCCAGTGGGAGGACATAGGCATGGTCCAGGAAGATCTAGCTCTACTCCTCTGTTTCTCTTGGAGGGGAAGAATAAAAAAGGAATAAATACCTAGACTTATGATGTTTCTGCAAAACAACAACTGCTGTGCGTGTGTGTGTGTGTGTGTGTGTGTGTGCACGCGCATATGTGTGTACTGATATTTTTCAGGTTCATAACGAGAGAAGACACAGTCCTTCAGGGAAATAGGCACATTGATAGACCATTGGTAGAGCTGTGAATTGGTCATACCATTCTGGAAAGGAATATATGTTTTAATTTTTTATTTATTTCATTTTAAATTTGTGGAATAAAACGCGTTTCCGTACCAG
>NW_027556268.1:0-56377 GCF_003287225.1 Phascolarctos cinereus | reverse complement strand
AAAGAAAAGAAAGAGACAGTTCTTGCCCTACAGAGCTCATAGTCTAATGGAAGAAACAATTGAATTAGATAAAAACATGTATTTGGTAAATTTGGGGTAATCTATAGAGAGGATGGTACTAGCTTTAAGAGACTTCAAGGAAGCCAGGAAAGCCAGGGACAGAGATGAAAAGAGAGCATTCACAGTATGGCGAACAACCAGAAAAAATTCCTGGAGAAGAGAAATGAAGTGTGTTGTGGGAGAAAGAACAAGGAAGAGAAGACTGAAAGATGTAGAGGGACCAGGTTATGAAGCTTTTGAATGCCGATCAGAAAATTTTATATTTCATCATCCATAAGATAGGAAACCACTGAAATTTATTGCCAAGAGAAACGACGTGGGTAGACTTGAAGTTTAGGAAAAACACTTAGATAGCTGAGTAGTACTTAGTAAATATTGATAATGATTATGATAATTTATATAAAATAAATGCCAGGTGATTTTGTCTTAAAGGCACTAAAAGCTGAGAAAATCAATGGAGCATATTTCAGGTGCTAGGAACAAACTATAAAGAGACAGGGATGAGATGAAATGTTCATTGAGGAATAAAAGACTGGTTATTTTAGCTAAGTCACAGAGTATGGCAAAGTGAATCATCTTTGTTAAGATAGAAAGGATCAAGGTTATGAAGAACTTTAAAGACAAAGGAATAACATAAACATCTGGGTTTATTTATTTATATAGTCAGAGGGCTATCATTTAGTAAAAATCACTTGGGGAGTCAGTGTGGAGAATGTATTGGAGTGAAGATAGATTTGAAGGAAGAGGGCAATTATGAGACAGTTACAAATTAGAGACGATGAAGCTGCAAAGATTTCTACCCCCCACCCTGAAACTACCAGTTTTCTGCTTTCCTTCTAACGTTAACTACAGTAGTTTTGTTCAGAAGCTGTTTAAATTTTATGTAATCAAAATTATCCATTGTACTGCCTGTGAATCTCTATATCTCATTTGGTCATAAATTTTTCCCCATCCATAAATTTCTCAGGTAAATTTCCTCAGTCTTCATTAATTTGCTTATGATATTACTGTTTGCTGTTTAGTCTTCTCTCCCCCCCCCCCAAATTGTGTCCAACTCTTCATGACCCATTTGGGATTTTTTTGGTTTCCCATTTCCTTTTCCAGCTTATTTTGTAAATAAGGAAGCTGATGCAGAAAGGGTGAAGTGACTTACACAGCTAAGTGTAAGTGTCTGAGGCCAGGTTTGAACTCAGGAAGATGAGTCCTGACCCAGTGCTCTGTGTACTGTGTGCAATTAGCTGCCTTGTGTTTTGGAACATCAACATTCTTTTCCAGGCAGCCCTTCACACTTTCTTCCCTTTCAGTTCCTCTTTGTTTGTTGTCTTCTCTTATTAGAATGTATACTCCTGTAGGCCAAGGACTGTCTTTCTGTTTATATTTCTGGCACTTAGTACATAGTAAGCCTTAATAAATGCTTGTTAATTGACTAAGATGGGGAAATTAGGGAATTGTTGACTTTAATGCATATTTGGTCATGGTAGGAGAATTTCTGGCATTATTTTCTTTTTTGGTGAGGCAATTGGGGTTAAGTGACTTGCCCAGGGTCACACAGCTTGTAAGTATAAAGTGTCTGTGGTTGGATTTGAACTCAGGACCTCCTGATTCCAAGGCTGTGCCACCTAGCTGCCCCACGGCATTACTTTCTTATAGCCATTTATGAGCAGTTTGCATAACTAATATACTGTTTTACCTGTTATCAGAGATAATTTTCCCCTTCTGCCATCTATTTTTTGATGTTTAAATACTTACCTTCCCTTTTTGCTTTCTCTAAGACTCCCTTTAATCCATCCTGTGTTTGTAAACTAAAGTTTATATAAGGTTGTTGAAACTGGATTCATTGATTTTTATATACAGAAAGTGGCTAGAGCATAACAAGCAGGTTTTTGTTATATCTATGTGATGTTGATTATTATTGGCAGCAGTCCGTATCAGCAGATCTTTGGAAAACTATTGTGACATGAACATAACTAAGGATGGGGGGAAAAAGTTAGAAAACATGGGTCAGGGGTAGGAAATGAAAAAGATCAAAGACTGCTACATAATACAGAAGTTTTCTACCTGTTATGGTGGAATCAATAACCTAAACCCTTCTTGCAGCAGGCGACGGTATTTTTTCTTTTTTCTTTCTTTCTTTTTTTGGATAGGCAGTGGGATTAAGTGACTTGCCCAAGGTCACACAGCTAGTAAGTGTCAAGTGTCTGAGGTCATATTTGAACTCAGGTCCTCCTGACTCCTGGGCTGGTGCTCTATCCACTGTGCCACCTAGCTGCCCCTGAGGCTTTTTTTTCTTTTAAAGATACTGAAACCTTTGTGAAGACTTCATTGATGCTACAATCAGAGGTCTTAGTTAATCACTTCCTTTTTGCCTGAGTAACCAGGCTATTGCTAAGTAATACCTCTTCTTTTTAAAAAATTCTTTAGCAATTTATTAATTTTTAGTTTTCAACATTCACTTCCATAAGATTTTGAATTTTAAATTCTCTCTCTCCCTCTCCCCCTCCACCAAGATGATGTGCAATCAGATATAGGCTTGCAAGCTTATAGAGGCTCTACTTATACATTCATATTAAGCCTATTTTCACATTAGTCATGATGTAAAGAAGACTTAGAACTAAGGGGAAACCAGGAGAAAGAAGAAACAAAACAACAAAAGAAAAGGAGAGCAGATAGTCTGCTTCCATCTGCATTCAGACTCCATAGTTCTTTCCCTGGATATGAATAGCATTTTCCACTGTAAGTCTTTTGGAGTTGTCTTAGATCCTTGTATTGCTGTCAAAGTTAGCCATCACATAATGTTACTGTTGCTGTGTATGATGTTCTCCCAGTTCTACTCATTTTACTCAGCATCAGTTCAATATGATATCAGTTTAATATGCACTTTAAAGAAACAAAGTGCATAGAATGGAGGTTTGTGGTTTGATATATAATCCTTGTTTTGTTTTTGCTTGTATTTGTATTTCTTTTTAAAAATTTTATTAATTTATTTTATCAGTAATCACTTCTATATGCTTTTGAGTTTAAAATTTTTCTCCCTCTTCCTCCCTACCACCCTCCCCAAGACAGCACACAATCTGATATAGGCTATACATTTACATTCCTATTAAACATATGTTCACATTAGCGGTGTAAGTAAAAATTAAAACCAATAGGAGGAACCATCAGAAAGAGGAAACAAAACTGAACAGAAGAGGAAAAAATGGCAATTCAACTTCCATAGTTCTTTCTTTGGATGTGGATAGCATTTTCCATCACGAGGTCTCTGGAGATGTTTTCGATCCTTGTATTGCTGGGAAGGGTAAGTTTATCAATATTAGTCATCGCGCAACATGGCTGTTCTCTTGGTTCTGCTCATTTCTCTCAGCATCAGACCATACAAGTCTTTCCAGATTTTTCTGAAGTCAGCCTGTTCATCATTTCTTATTCATTGTATTTGTACACCTTGATGACTAATCAACCCATAATATTTTTTTAAAAAAAAGATTAATGAGTTATTTAAAACCTCCCTTGCTAAACTCTTTGAGGAGCTAGGTATCCCCTGGCCCAAAGCCCTTCCATTTGGTTCCCATAAACTCAGCCCTATGAGATCATAACAGATACCTGATGCCACTCTCCCCATGGGTGGGAAACATAACGGCCAAAGGCTCCCTCTTATAATTCTGCATTGGATTGGCTCAGAAGATATCAGAAATTTACCATAGTCCCATTTTGTTAGAGGAGAAATTAAATGAGTTACAGGAAAAATAGACAGAAAATTTATACTAATGGAGAGACTCAATCTCCTTCTCCAGAACTACATAAATTTAACCATAAAATAAACAAGAAAGAAATTAAGGAGGTGAATAGAATTTTAGAAAAGTTAGATGTGACCTCTGGAGAAGACTGAATAGGCATAGAAAGGAATATACTATTTTTTTGGCGGTACATGGCACGTACACGAAAATTAACCACGTACTAAAGGCATAAAAACCTCACAATCCAATGCAGAAAAGCAAAACTATTAAATACATCTTTTTCAGATCATGATGCAATAACATTACAAGTAATAAAGGGCCATGGAAAAATAGACTGAAAATTAATTGGAAAATAAGTCTAAAAGAATGAGTGGGTCAAACAACAAATCATAGAAACAATCAATAACTTCATCCAAGAGAATGACAATAATGAGACAACATATCAAAATTTTTGAGATGCACTGAAAGTAGTTCTTAGAGGAAGTTTTATATCTCTCAATACTTACGTGAATAAAATGGAGAAAGAAGAGATCGATAAGTTGGTCATGCAACTGAAAAAAAAAACTAGAAAAACAACAAATTAAAAGTCTCCAATTAAGTACCAAATTGGAAATTTTGAAAACCAAAGGAGAGATTAACAAAATTGAAACTAAGAAAACTATTGAACTAATAAATAAAACTATGAGCTGATATCATGAAAAAACCAATAAAATAGATAAACCTTTAGTTAATTTGATTAAAAAAGAGAAAAAGAAGAAAGCCAAATAAATTACCAGTATCAAAAATGAAAAGGGTGAATTCAGAACCAGTGAAGAGGAAATTAAAACAATAACCAGGAACTATTTTTGCCTGTGTGCAAATAAGTTTGACAATCTTCGTGAAGTGGATAGTTACAAAAATATAAATTGCTGGGGCAGCTAGATGGCGCAATAGCTAGAGCACCGGCCCTGTAGTCTGGAGGATATGAATTCAAATGTGGTGTCAAACACATAACACTTACTAGCTGTGTGACCCTGGACAAGTCACCTAACCCCATTGCCTAGCCAATATATATATATGCACATATGTATATGCACATATGTATATGCTCATATACATATACACATACATACATATACACACATACGTGTATGTATGTATGTGTATATATATGTAATACACATACATTGCCAAGATTAATGGAAAAGGAAATAAAATACTTAGCCTCATTTCAGAAAAAGAAATTTACAGGGGAATTCTATCAAATTTTTAAAGAATAGCTAATTCCAATACTATATAAAGTATTTGGGAAAAAAGGTGAAGGAGTCCTAGCAAATTCTTTTCAAGTAATGCCTTTTCTAAGTAAATCCTCAAGTATCAGAGACTTGCTAAACTTGATAGTCTGATATTCATTGTGAGAACTCTCCAACTCTGGTGAGGGAATCTTACTCCTTATCCTGTGTTATGACCTTATTGAAAGAGTTAAAAGCGTTTCATTCAATTTCAGTAATGAATCTAAAACACAGGGGATTGGCCTGAATCAGGTCAAATTCAAAACATGAATACTTTAAGGAAATTAAATTAATTAGAATGTCAATGTATATGTTGAGGACCAAATAATAGCACAAAGAAAATTGATTCTGTTTTATAAATTAGAAATCACAGATGGAAATAGTTTGTGAATCACGTGTGTATATTCTGACCACTAGTTTGTCAGAGTAAGAAAATAATATGTGAAACTGAATCAATTCCACCTTACTTTTTTAAACAAGCTTTTACAAAAAGTCAAGCAGAATAAAGAATGAACTTTCAATGATATTATAACAATTTCTAAAGTAGTTTAAAAATTATGGATTTCAGTTATGTGTATTTCATCCTGTAACTAAGAATGCTTGATTTTTTTTTTAGGTGGTCACTTTTCTTCATACAGTTCTCTTATGTGACAAATTGAACTTTACTACAGCTTTAGTGGTTTGCCCCCTTAATACTGCCCTCAACTGGATAAATGAATTTAAGAAATGGCAAGAGGGATTAGAAGATGACAAAAAACTTAAGGTGCCATAATTTTTTTTAATTTTTAGATTTTTAAAAACAGTATTTAGCATGTATTTTAAATATATATTTTAATACATAATTTAGGATTTTTAATTGAAGGAAATTGAGTAATATTTTACTGAAACATTTTGGTATTAGTATTCTTTAAGATTAAAAATATCTGTTGATATTTGATATGCATTTTACCAAGGTATCTGAATTAGCAACCATGAAAAGCCCTCAAGATCAAAGTATTTTACTACAAAAATGGCAAGACAGTGGTGGTGTCATGGTCATCGGCTACGAAATGTACCGAAATCTTGTACAAGGACGGAATGTGAAGAGTAAAAAATTAAAAACAGTATTTAATAAAACTCTTGTTGATCCAGGTAAAATAATGTATTTAATACTGAAACTTAAAGTCATATTTCGATTTTATATTTTTGCTAATATTTATTGAACATCCAAAGTAGTCTTGGAGAGGAAAGGAAAGGTATAGAAAAGGAAAATTATAAATTTTGAATTGGATAGAACATCAGAAGTCATCTGTGTCAGCACTCATGTTAGAGATATGGAGTATAGCACTTAAGAATAAGAATTAATTTTGCAAAGTGCTTTTTTTCTCATTTAGCTTTCTCAGCAAACTTTTGAAATAGGTGTAATTATTATCTCCATTTAATAATGAAGAAAACTGAGTCTGAGAGAAGTCAAGTGACTTACCCAGGGCCATGGAACTGAGGCAGGATTGAAAGCCAGTTCTTCCTTTATCCAAGTTCCGTGCTCTATCCACTATACCAGATAGGCTTAAGACACTTTTTATTTTCATTATTTCTGTTTATTTCTATTATATGCCAGGTGTAGGGAGAGGTGCTCAGAATATAAAGCTACATATATATTAACATATATATAGTTTCTGCTTTAAGGAGCTTTTATCCTAATTTACATATTATTGGTATTGTATATTCTAATTTACATATTTATCATTTGAATAGATAAATAAGTTCCAGAGGTTAATATTTTCTTTGAGATTCAGAGTCACAACCTGTGCTTTAGGAAAGTCCCTTTGACAAATTTGTGGAGGATAAATTGTAACACTAAGAGATTTGTGGCTGGAAAACCAATTAGAAACTATTAGTATAGTTCAGAGAAAAATCAGCAGGAATGACTTTGTCCTCACTTGAAAGAAGAAGTTCAGAGAAAAGGAAAACTGTCATTTGTTGGCATAGGTATGAAATAAAACTGGTCTTCACTTGATAACTAAGCAGGTGATATGAAAAGGTCTCACAAAATATCAATACAAACATGGAAAGTGTTTGTAATTAATAATAAAATTTGTGAAAAATAGTTTAAAAAGTCAGTGGTGGTGATGCTATGTAAATTCATATACACTTTATACTAATAGTATATGTGTAAATTGGTCCAGCAGTTCAGGAACATAATTTGGAATTGTGTACAATAGAAAAGTTTCTGAATTTTTAATGCTGCTTGACCCAGTTATGTGCTCCCAAGGAAGTCAGAGACAGAAAGAAAAACATACATTCCACAATATTAATATCAACACCTGTTGTATTGGGGGGGAGGGGGAAGACAGCAAAACAAAAAGCCATTAGTTAATATTTGGAGACTGTTTCAGCCAGTTGTGATTTTTGAATGAATTGGAATATTTTACAATAATTTATATTTTTACAGTAATTGATGTATAAATATATACTATATTTTACAATATAAAAAAAATTGAAGAATTCAGAGAATGGAACAGATGGTATGCCAACTAATTGGCAAAGTAAATAGAACCAGTAAAATAATCTGTCCATTGCTATAAATAAGTAAATGCAAAGTGCAATGACAGATACTGATTCAAGTGGACAAATGATGAGACAGGCACATATCCTTCCTCTATGTAGAGAGGTGGGGATTAAGGAAAAGAATACTCATATGATAGATGATTTTGCAATTTTTTCTGTTTCCAGGCATGATTTTTTGTGGATGATTGAATAGATCAGAAAATGTGGTACAAAAATTAAAAGATACCTTTAAAAAATAAAACAAACAAACTTTAAATGACATGTTCTCGGTTAGATAATGCATAAGCCTTAGTTAAGATATCCCTTACTTTTAATCCATTGATATTTCTGCTCATTTGGCAAATGTGGCTCTCTAGCATAGCTTTTCAATATTTAAGCATTGCTCCATTGTGCAGTTGATCTTAGATAAGCATTAGTTGATACAAATTTTGTGAGAGTTAAATAATAGTAAAAAATTTTTTGGTAGGCCCGGATTTTGTTGTGTGTGATGAAGGTCATATACTAAAAAATGAAGCTTCAGCTGTATCCAAAGCTATGAATTTGATTCGTTCAAAAAGACGAATTATTTTAACAGGAACACCTCTACAAAATAATCTAATTGAATGTAAGTTACTGTCCTCTTTTGAGTTATTTTGAGCTATTTTTTCAGCATGGATATGATTTATGTTCCTAATCTCTTTACCTACAGTCTTTTTAGATTTTTTTTCTTTTATTTATTAACTTGTCTGAATTATTTCAGTTATTATAACATTTATTTCTGTTAAAATTTGTGTTAAATTATGTCTTTGTGTTTTAAAAATATTACTAAAGTTTTACTTATCATTAAATTTTCTGAACTATTTCTAAAAAATGTGCTTACCAACATCTTCAAATATAGTTGGATTGTTAAATAATTATTTGGCAAGTGCTAATCGAATTATCACATTTCATCAGATCTCATTTATTTAAAAAAACTTTGTTCATCATTATTGCATTAATGATATAAAATTGGTTGAATAAAATGTGATATATTTGCAATGACAATTTATTTTTCTTCTCTTAGATCACTGTATGGTTAATTTTGTCAAAGAGAATCTACTTGGTTCTATTACGGATTTTAGGAATCGATTCATAAATCCAATTCAAAATGGCCAGTGTGCAGATTCCACCACGACAAATGTTCAAGTAATGAAAAAGCATGACCATATTCTCTATGAAATGTTAGCTGGCTGTGTTCAGGTAGATGTAAAATATACATTCATCTATACTCAGTCAGTTTTAGTTGAAAACTCTGTAATTTTGCTTGAAACCTCTTCATGATATGTTGTTACATTTGAAGTATAAAGTAAGAAAGGCAAAGGTCCAAGCATGATCAATTTATTAGACTAGCAGTAACAGTGAGTTGAATCAGTTGCTTCTCTCAGTGACAAAGACCCCAAGGTAATTAGTTAGTTTTGGGAAATTCAAGAGAACAAAGGACATAGTTGGATAGGTAAGGAAAGATAGTTAGGGTAGATAGTCATAGGTGTTGGGACAGCATGATTGGTTACATCAAGGAAACTGGTGCTAGTAACTCCTCTCAGCATATTGTAGACATTGTGAGTGGACCTGAATTAGCAGATTCTCCAGAAAGATTTGTTAGGAAGATAATGGTTTTCCTTGGTGGTGCAGAGACACTTCAGGGGCACTGTATCTCTTAGAACTTCCTTCAAGACAACTTGGTTCAAGATAACACCTGATGTTTTAGTATTTTCCTAGTTTTCCCATTAATTGTAACTTTAATCTGAGAGGGAAAGTTGAGTTCTCAGGCTCAATTCAAGGACAAAGAAAGGTGGCTAGATATGTAATTGATAAATGAATAATAATCTCTTATACAATATATCCTACTTTTGGTTGGAGAAAAGTTATTTTTACCAAAATTTTTGGCACTGTCAGATTGTTAAACATTAGAAACTGACAAGTTTTTTTTTTATCAGTAGAAAGACATTAAAGAATAGGCATTGCCATCTGTTTTCCTGTTGCACCCTAAGGACTGTGGGACTTTTCAATCTGACTTGGAACTGAAGTCTTACACACACACACACACACACACACACTATATGTATATATACATATAGTGTGTGTGTGTGTGTGTATGTAATATCTATTTGTATCCCTAGTGCTTTGCACATATGGCAAGTATTTAACAAATATGTCCATTCATTCAATTATTCATCACCTTGAACCTGTAAACTTCAGGAGTTCAAACACCATCTGTCCTGCCCAAGCAACCCAGGGGTGAGAACAGAAGTGGAAAAGGACACAGAAGACCATGTAGCTCTCTGAATTTTGATCAAGGAGCTGGATGGATGAAGGGAGGAATAAAAAACTAGGCTTCTTAGCCACCCAGTACCCTGATCCAGGACAGCCTGCTACATCTTAAGAGTAGACACACCAAGTGAAAGAGAAGCAACATCAGATAGTCAAGTTAACAAGCATTTATTAAGCACTTTCCATGTGTCAGGTATTGTATTGTGGAGACACATAGCCACCATCCCAAAATCAAGAAATTGCCATTCTAACAAGGAAACTATATTTGAGATATATAACAATGTAAAAAAGGGAATAATTTCAAAAAGGAAGGTATTAGTAGTGGGGGATGGAGAGCGAAGGAGGAGAGACCAGGAAAGGCTTCAGGTAGTAGATGGAATTTGAGGTAAGACTTAAAATTAAGTCAAAATTTTATTTATATGTTTGTAAATATCCATGTACTGCATTTAAGTTGTCAATTGTGTTAGTATTTATCAGTCAGACTTTTCCTGACCCCATAGAATATGGCCTTCTGTCATCCATTATCTCTCAAACTCTATCCAAGTTTATGTTCGTTGTTTGCATGGCACTATTCTAACCAGCTTCAGTATTTGGCCTTCCAGTGAATAGCCAGAATTAGTTAATTTAAGTACTGAATGATTTGGTTTCCTTGTTGTCCAAGGGACTCTGGAAAGTCTTCTCCAGTACCAAATCTGAAAGTGTTGATTTTGTGGAGCACAGCTTTCTTTATAGTTCCAATTCTCCATTGCTCCTGGAAAAACCATAGTTTTCACTATATGGAAGGGTCAGCAGGGTAATGCCTCTGCTTTTCAGCCTGCTGCCTAGATGTGCCTTTCTTTCCAAGGAGCAGTCTCTTTTAATTTCATGGCTGATGTCACCATGTGCAGAGATTTAGCCCAAGACCATAAAATCTGACACTACTTCCATTTATTCTCCCTCTATTTGTCAGGAAGTGATGGCCAAGCAATCAAGATTGTAGTTTTGTTTTGTTTTTTATTTTACATTTCAGGACATAGGTCAGAATAGTTAGTTTCCAGTAATTTCCTTTATTCATTTTTTTTCTGAAAAACCTCATTTTTTTTTCATAGTAAAAATTTGGGGCCCCTCTCTTTTTAGATCAAACTAGCTCATGACTTGAAAAAGCCTCACTTCAATTAAAGTCCATTTTTCTCCCATAGAATCATATTCAGCTTTGCAGGGTAGATCATGTAAGACTGTATCTTTTGCCTTTTAGGTATTCCATGTTTTCTCACAAAATTTCTATCAGTAGCTGCCAGATCTTGTGGAATCATAAGTAGTGTGTGAACTGGTTCTTTCTGGATGAAGCATTTTTTGTTTGACATGGACTTTATGAATTTTGGCATTTGTGAGATTTTCTGTTTGAGATTACTTTCAGGAAATGATTGGAGTATTCTTTTTCTCTTTACTTTGCTCTCTTGTTCTAATAGATTAGGGTAGTTTTACTCATGGTTTCTCAAATTATAGTATGTTGATCTTTTTTTTTTTGTTATGGTTTTTAGGGAGTTGAATGAGTCTTAAATTATTTTTCCTTGGCCCATTTTCTATTTTACTAGTTTTTTACATCAGAATCTTAGATTTCTTTTTTTTCCCTCAATGCTCTTGTAAATTCAGTTACCATTCTTTCCTCCAGGCCTTTTAGTCAAAAGACTCTTTCCTTATTTAACCCAGGTAATTCATGCTAGATAGTTGGAACTCCATTGAATATTTTTGTAATCATTATGACTAATTTGCTTATTTATTGTGGGCATCTCTAGTTTTTATGTACATACACATACATATATATGTATATTTATGCTGATGAAAGCTTTCTTTGATTTACTCATCTCTCTAGCTTTGGACATTTTATACCTTCTGCTGTACTTTTGATTGGGATGGTTAGTCTCAGAGTAATAATTTTTAAAGTTTCTTTATCTCAGTTAAGGACCTTGGCTCCCTTGGACTTGAAATCAAATTCACCCTTGAATTCTTACTACCTTGGACTCTTAGAAAGTTACTTCACCTCTGTTTGCCTTTGTTTCCTCAGTAGTAAAATGTGCTTACAGGCTTGTTGTGAGGATCAAAGGAGATAATATATGTAGAGTGCTTAGTGCTTTAGGCTTGGCATATAGTATAAACGTTAGAGATTTATTACTCTCTGTTGCAGCTAAAATCCCATCTTCTATAGGAAATCTTTTCCAATTCTCAATTATGTTGCCTTTCCTCTTTGAATAATTTCCATATTTATTGTGTACATTTCTGGTTTTGACAATATTGTTAGCTTCTTTTTTCTTTCTTAGATTGTGAACTCTTTAAGGGCAGGGACTGTTATTTTGCCTCTTTGTTGTAGACCCAGCACATTGCCTGCCACATGATGGACTCTTAATAAATGTTTGTTGACCGACTGACAGACTGACCATCTTATGACTTTCTAAAACACAAAACCATGTGGACAGCCTCTGCAAAAGAATCCCTATAGAAAAAAGCAGCCTAGCACTGTTGTAGGTACCACAACATTGACTACTAAATACTAAAAGCCACCCAGTCTGAAATCTATCAGTTTTGTTGATGTGAAAAGTGAAGGCAGAGAACCATTTGGGGAGTCAAAATTTGGTATGTCTTCATGAGAAATTTTAAATACAGATAATATAATAAATTTATGAAATGCAAGATAATAGAAAATGAAGAACTATGTGTATGGTGAAAATTAGGTCAGAAGGGACCATTTGTTGGATAGTGAAAAAAGAATTTATTTTCACTGGACTCAGGTTGTTTTTTTTTTTATTAGTACAGAAAAGATCATTTTTAAAAGTTAAATCTAAGAGAACCAGTGATTGATTATGTTAAAGAGATTATAAGCTTGAGAGTTAGGCTATTTTGGAGTTTGGAATATACCTGAATTAATTACTAGTATGAGAGCATAATTTATTTTCATTTCTTTATCTTACAGAGGAAAGATTGCACAACATTAGCAGAGTTTTTACCACCCAAACATGAGTATGTATTAGCAGTAAGAATGACTTCTATTCAGTGCAAGCTTTACCAGTACTATTTGGATCACTTAACAGGTAAAAAAAAAATTAATTTGTGTGATTATTCTTTCATGTTAATTTATAAGGGTTTATTTGTTCCTCAAATAAAAGTGTTATTTAAAAAATTTGGAGACTTCCCCTTCCGGAGCCAAGATGGTGGAGTGAAAAGGTAGTCTCTCTCACTCTCCCCTATCAACCTCTGAAAACCCAGAAAATATCACCCCAGAAAAAAACCCTGGAACACCTGAACTAGAAGAAAGACAGGGAGCAGCAGTGCAGCAGCCCAAAATGGGTCTCCCAGTGCCTCAGCAAAAATAAGGGAGGCAAACTACAAGGGGCCCCAGGCACATAAGTACCCTGCACATTCATCTGAAAGGAGGTGAAGAAAACAACTAAAGGCTTCCTAAAGCCCCCTTGCTGATTCCAACCCCCAGGTGAGCTAGGAGCCCTGAGCCTCCAATTGTGAAGAAATCCTGAAGCCCAGGTGGTAGAGCAGGCAAACACCAACACCTGGACCTCCGAGTGCCTCAGTGAGGGTGGGGGGAACCGGTGGAAACCAGCTCAGAAAACCACCAGGTGCCTGGCACTCCACCAAAGGAATCTCCCAGTGCATTAGCAGAAATGAGGGAGACAACACTGCAGGGGGCCCCAGGCAGATAAACACCCTGCAGCACCCATCTAAAAGGAGCGGAAGAAAGCTAAAGGGAAAGGAAAGGAGGCAACCTAGAATTGCCTGAAAGTTCCAGCCTTGCTGATTCCAGCCCAACACAGGTAAGCTGCCAGAAACCTACAGCCTCCAATTGCCAGCATAAGAGGCCCCAGCAAAGCCAGTGACCAAGACCTAGGCTCCCAACACAAGAAGCTTGGGTCAGTACCCTCTGTTCCCCAGCAGGAGAGCTCAATCTCTTTAAAGGCCAGGGAATAAAGAAACACCATGAGTAAAAAGAAATGTACCATAGATTCATATTATGAGAAGAGTGAAGATCAAGACAGAAATTCTGAAGAGGACAACATTGTCAACAAACCCACATCTGCAACAACAAAAGGGAATATGAACTGGTCTGAAGCCCAAAAAGCCTTCTTAGAAGAGCTCAAGAAGGATTTTAATAGTCAAATGAGAGAGGTAGAAGAGTCCTTCAAAAATACAATTGGCCAATTGGAAAAAAAATACACTGAAGAAAACAAGTCCCTAAAAACACAATTGGTTGAAGACAAAAACTAAGAAGAGTATACTGAAGAAACAAGTCCCTAAAAAACACAATTGGCCAGTTGAAGAAGGAAGTACAAAAACTAACAGAAGAAAACAATCTGTTAAAAACTAGAATTGGACAAATGGAAACTAATGTCTCTATGAGAGAGCAAGAATCAGTCAAACAGAAACAAAAAAATGAAAAATAGATGAAAATGTAAAATACCTCATCAGTAAAACAACCGACCTGGAAAATCGACTCAGGAGAGACAATTTAAAAATTATTGGACTACCTGAAAATCATGATGAAAAAAGAGCCTGGACAGTATCTTTCAGGAAATCATAAAGGAAAACTGCCCGAAGTCCTAGAACCAGAAGGGAAAATAACCATAGAAAGAATCCACGATCACCACCTGAAAGAGATCCCAAATTGACAACAAGGAATATAATAGCAAAATTCCAAAATTACCAGATGAAAGAGAAGGTGCTGCAAGCAGCCAGAAAGAAAGAATTTAAATATTGGAATCAGGATTACACAGGACCTTGCAGCTTCTACATTAAAAGACGCAGGGCATGGAACATGATATTCCTAAGGCAAAGGAGCTTGGAATGCAGCCAAGGATCAATTACCCAGCAAAAATGAGCATCATTTTTCAAGGGAGGAGGTGGATATTCAACGAAATAGGAGACTTCCAAACTTTCCTGATAAAAAGACCAGAGCTCAACAAAAAATTTGATCTTCAAGTACAGGACTCAAGAAGGACTTAAAAAGGTAAATGGACAGAAGGATACATTATGTTGTTAATGGGGGGGTGTTTAATATGAGACTTGCAACCCTTGAGAACTGTATTGTTATTACACCTTGTTAAAGGAGTATACATGAAAAGGGTGGATATTAGTTGACTTTGATGTAATGATAAAAAAAAATCTAATCAAGTGGGTTAAATGGATCCAAATAAGTGGATCAATCTGATCTTAGAAAATGTACTGAGAAAGGAGGAGGCAGACAAGGGTAAATTACATTACAGGAAAAGACACAAAATCCTATTAGCAGAGGGAAAGAAGGGAGGGGGGAGCATTGTTTGAACCTTACTCTCATCAGATTTGGCTCAAGAAGGGCATAATATAATCAGTTAGGTATAGAAATCTAACTTGCCCTATAGGCAGTAGGAGGGAAAAGGGGAAAGAAAAGGGAGGGGGGAAAGAAGGGAGGGAAGAAGCAGTAAGACTAAAGGGGAAGAAAAGGGAAAGGGATAATAAAAGGGGGAGGGACTGAAGGAGGCGGTGGTCAAAAGCAAAACACTAGTGAAGGGGGAAAGGAAAAAGGAGAAAGAAAAGCATAAATAGGGGGAAAAAGGATGGAGAAAAAGACACAGATAGTAATCATAACTGTGAATGTGAATGGGATGAACTCTCCCATAAAAAGGAAACAGATTGCAGAATGGATTAAAAACCATAATCCTACAATATGTTGTTTACAGGAAACACATTTGAAAAAGAGTGACACATACAGGGTAAAGGTAAAAGGCTGGAGCAGAATATATTATGCGTCAGCTGAAGTAAAAAAAAAAAAAGCAGGGGTAGCAATCCTGATCTCAGACAAAGCAAAAGCAAAAATAGATCTAATCAAAAGAGATAAGGAAGAAAACTACATCCTGCTAAAAGGCACCATAGGAAATAATATCATTACTAAATATATGCACCAAATGGTATAGCATCCAAATTCTTAGAGGAGAAGTTCAGGGAGTTACAGGAAGAAATAGACAGCAAAACTATACTAGTGGGGGACCTGAACCTCCCCTCTCGGCACTAGATAAGTCTAACCACAAAATAAACAAAAGAAGTTAAGGAGGTGAATAGAACATTAGAAAAGTTAGGTATGATAGACCTCTGGAGAAAACTGAATGGGGATAGAAAGGAATATACTTTTTCTCGGCAGTACATGGCACATACACAAAAATTGACCATGTACTAGGGCATAAAAACCTCACAATCCAATGCAGAAAGGCAGAAATATTAAATGCATCCTTTTCAGATCATGATGCAATAAAAATTATATGTAATAAAGGGCCATGGAAAGATAGACTAAAAAAAATTGGAAACTAAATAATCTAATCCTAAAAAATGATTGGGTCAAACAACAAATCATAGAAACAATCAATAATTTCATTCAAGAGAATGACAATAATGAGACAACATACCAAAACCTATGGGATGCAGTGAAAGCAGTTCTTAGGGGAAGTTTTATATCTCTAAATGCTTACATAAATAAAATAGAAAAAGAGGAGATTAATGAATTGGGCATACAACTAAAAAAACTAGAAAAAGAACAAATTAAAAATCCAACTAAACACCAAATTAGGAAAACCAAAGGAAAAATTAATAAAATTGAAATTAAGAAAACTATTGAACTAATAAATAAAACTAAGAGCTGGTTTTATGAAAAAAACAATAAAATAGATAAGCCTTTGGTTAATTTAATTAAAAAAAAAAGAAGAAAACCAAATTACTAGTATCAAGAATGAAAAGGGTGAAGCTACCACCAAGGAAGAGGAAATTAAAACAATAATTAGGAATTATTTTGCCCAACTATATGCCAACAAATTTGACAATCTTAGTGAAATGGATACATATTTACAAAAATATAAATTGCCCAGATTAACCGAAGAGGAAGTAAAATACTTAAATAACCCATCTCAGAAAAAGAAATTGAACAAGCCATTGATGAACTCCCTAGGAAAAAATCTCCAGGGCCAGATGGATTTACATGCGAATTCTATCAAACATTTAAAGAACAATTAATTCCAATACTATATACTATTTGGGAAAATAGGTGAAGAAGGAGTCTTACCAAATTCTTTTTATGATACAAATATGGTGTTGATACCTAAACCAGGAAGAGTCAAAATAGAGAAAGAAAATTATAGACCAATTTCTCTAATGAATATAGATGCAAAAATTTTAAACAAAATACTCAAGTAGATTGCAGCAACTTATCACAAGAATAATACACTATGACCAGGTAGGATTTATACCAGGAATGCAGGGTTGGTTCAATATTAGGAAAACTATCAGCATCATTGAGCATATCAACACCAAAACCAACAGAAACCACATGATCATCTCAATAGATGCAGAAAAAGCTTTTGATAAAATACAACACCCATTCCTATTAAAAACACTGGAAAGCATAGGTATAAATGCAGTCTTCCTTAAAATAATAGCATTATCTAAAACCTTCAGCAAGCATTACATGTAAAGGGGACAGGCTAGAAGTATTTCCAATAAGATCGGGGGTGAAACAAGGATGTCCATTATCACCACTGTCATCCAATATTGTACTGGAAACCTTAGCTTTAGCAATAAGAGAAGAAAAAGAAATTGAAGGCATTAGAATAGGCAAAGAAGAAAGAAAGCTATCACTCTTTGCAGATGACATGATGATATACTTAGAGAATGCTAGAGAATCAAGTAAAAAACTACTTGAAATAATAAACAACTTTAGCAAAGTTGCAGGCTATAAAATAAACCCACGTAAATCATCAGCATTTCTATATATTACCAACAAAGCCCAACAGCAAGAGATAGAAAGAGAAATCCCATTTAAACTTACTGTAGACATTATAAAATATTTAGGAGTCTACCTACCAAAACAAACCCAGGAACTCTATGAACACAATTACAAAACACTTTTCACACAAATAAAATCAGATCTAAATAATTGGAAAAACATCAGTTGCTCATGAGTAGGCTGAGCTAATATAATAAAAATGACAATCCTACCTAAGCTAATTTACTTTTTCAGTGCCATACCAATCAAACTACCAAGAAATTATTTTATAGAGTTAGAAAAAATAATAACAAGATTCATTTGGAAAAAACCAAAAGGTGCAGAATATCAAAGGAACTAATGAAAAGAAATGCAGGGGAAGGTGGCCTAGCAATTCCAGATCTTAAATTGTATTATAAAGCAGCAATCATCAAAACTGCCTGGTGCTGGCTAAGAAATAGGGAGGTTGATCAGTAGAATAGGTTATATATGCAAGACACAGTGGTCAATGACTATAGTAATCTATTATTTGATAAACCCAAAGACCCCAACTTCTGGGATAAGAACCCACTCTTTGAAAAAAACTGCTGGGAAAACTGGAAAAGAGTATGGCAGAAAGTAGGCAAAGACGCAAGTCTCATGCTATATACCAAAATAAAGTCAAAATCGGTTCATGACTTAGATATAAAGGCTGATACCATAAGTAAACTGGGAGAATAAGGAATAGTTTACCTATCAGATCTATGGAGAACAGAAGAATTCATGACCAAACAGGAGACAGAGAACACTAGGAAAAGCAAAATGGATAATTTTGATTACATTAAATTGAAAAGTTTTTGCACAAACAAAGCCAATGCAACTAAAATTAGAAGGAAGGTAGAAAATTGGGAAAGATTTTTACAACCAGTTTCTATGATAAAGGCCCCATTTCTAAAATATATAGAGAATTAAGACAAATTTATAAGAACACAAGCCATTCCCCAATTGATAAAATGGTCAGAGGATGCTCTAAATCGTTATTGATTAGAGAAATGCAAATCAAAACAACTCTGAGGTACCACATCACATGTATCAGATTGACCAACACGACAAAACAGGAAAATGATAAATGTTGGAGATGTGGGAAAATGGAACACTAATACATTGTTGGTGGAGTTGTGAAATGATCCAAGCATTTTGGAGAACAATTTGGAACTATGCCCCAAGGGCTACAAAACTGTGCATACCCTTTGATCCAGCAATAGCACTTCTAGGGCTATATCCCAAAGAGATCAAACAAATGGGAAAAGGACCCACATGTACAAAAATATTCATAGCAGCTCTTTTTGTGGTGGCAAAGAATTGGAAATTGAGAGGATGCCCATCCATTGGGGAATGGCTGAGCAAGTTGTGGTATATGAATGTAATGGAATACTATTGTGCTATAAGAAATGACGAACAGGCTGACTTCAGAAAAACCTGGAAAGACTTATATGGTCTGATGCTGAGTGAAGTGAGCAGAACCAAGAGGACTTTGTACACAATAACAGCCACGTTATGCAGTGACTAAGATTGTTAAACTGAACTCTTTTCAGCATTATGAGGAACTAAGACATCTCCAGAACCTTGGGATGGAAAATGCTGTCCACATCCAAAGAAAGAACTACAGAAGTTGAATCGCTACCACTTATTTTTACTTTCTGTTGAGTTTTGTTTCATTTTTCTGATAGTTCTTCCTATTGGTTTTAATTTTTACTTACAACTTTACTAATGTGAAAATATGTTTAATGGGTATGTAAATGTACAGCCTGTATCAGATTGTGCGCCATCTTGGGGAGAGTGGGGGGGAGGAAGGGGGAGAAAAATTTTCAACTCAAAAGCATGTGGAAGTGATTCTTAATAAATCAAAATAAATTAATAAAATTAAAAAATATATTTGGTCGTATCTCATACCATCCTCATTTTAGAATAGTGCAAAATAAGTACAGAATGAAGCAAGCTCCCAGTAAGAAAAATTTAACGTCTTTTGTATTTAGAAATCATTCTGAAATAACACATTGTGACTATAATCTGACTGTATTTTGTAGTAATGATGAAGTTAACATAAGGGATTTGATGACAGTTTTGTGTAAAACTTTTGCAAAGAAAGGTAAACTAGGAAACCCTTGGTAGACTATAATGGTTATAACCTGTATTGCAACTATATAGGCAGTTCAGAAGTATTCCACAAACAAGGGCTTTAAAAATATTTTAAATCTTTATTTTAAAAAAGATTCTGTTTCAAAAATTATCACAACTATACCTTGTACTGATAGAAAAACAAGATTTGTTTTTAATAATTAATAATTTTCCTAGAAAACAGACACAGGATATTCTGATAAAAAAATTTTCAGAAATAAATTGGTAGAAAAGGGGAATTTATTAAAGTGCTAACAAAATTCAGGTAAAGAAAGGTAGGTTTTCTGATTGTGAATATATACTGTATCTGGAGTTACTAAACGTTTCATATGTTTAATCTTTAGGGAAATGTTACTCTACTAGAATCCTAAAATGTGTTGTAGAGTATTCATATAGATAAACGAGTAAGGAAATTTTGGACCTGGCTATCATGGCATATTTTTACCAGAGGCATACTTATATCAAAATATGAAAATAGTAGAAATTAATAAAAGTTATTGAAGATTCAAAAAGTGAAAACCTCTCAAATGACGAAGAAGATATTTAAGCAAAACCTACTGATACGTATGCAACATTGTGTCTTAATTCCTATAGTCTTTTTTTCATAGACTAAAGGAGATATATGTGCCATTATCTAGTCTCTAAAATGATTATTTTATTTTTAAAATTGCAGAGTTTGACATCTTTTAGTGATCACATATTTTAAATTGTCATTTTGCATTTTTTCCTTGTAGCCTTAATTATTTCCCTTTACATATATAAATCTTGGAGTTCTTTTTTCCCCCAAATTCTTTATAATTTGATATTTAAAGCCTTTTATAACCTGGCCTCTCTAATCATTCAGTTTGTCAGTCCCCTCCCTGTGCTCTTCAGTCATTAACATGGCCTGTTCTTTGGTCAGTACATTCATTCTTCTGACTCTTGGCATTTTCTCTCTGTGTTCTCCAGGTTTGGCATGCTTTCTGCATCTATAACCCTAGTTTTCTTCAAATCCCTCTAAAATCTCACCTCCCACAAGAGACCTTTCCTGATCCTTCTTAATTTCTACTGCCTTCCCACTAGTCATTATTTTCAAATTTTTCCAATATATAAATTATTTGCAAGTTACTTCTGCCTTTAGACTACAAGTTTTTGAGAAAAGGACTGTCTTTTACCTTTCTTTGCATTCTTAGTTCTTAGCATAATACCTAGCAAATAATAGGTGTTTAATAAATGTTTATTGATTGACAATTTATCTCACCTGCAGTTACATAGCTTCATCAATGGTTTTGTCTACTTTCTTGATTCTGAAAATTTTGTACCACTTAATTACTCCCTCCTTCTAATTATTTTCTCTCTTTTTTTTTAACCTTTCATGGGACTCTGTCATGATTCTTCTATGCCTAATTCTCTTATTACCTTTCTTGCTATTTCCCCTATCCTTCTGACTATACTACTTTGTTGATTCATCATTTCCCTAATTGTTGTTATTCTCCATATTGCTGTCCTAGACTCTCCTCTTTTTTTTCCAGCACTTTTTCTCTTATAGTGATAGACTGTGAATCAGGAATATCTCAGCTTGATTATATTAATAGATGAAGAAAATATCTCTTTTTAAATTTATTTTGATTTTTCAACAATCACTTCCATAAGCTTTTGAGTTTTAAATTTTTCTCCCCCTCCCTCTTCACCTCCTTCCCCGAGATGGCGTGCAGTTGATATAGGCTATACATATATATTCCTATTAAACATATTTTTCACACTAGTGATGTTATAAGGAATAATTAGAACCAATAGGAAGAACCACCAGAAAGAGGAAACAAAACACAACAGAAAGAAAAAAAATAGCAAATAGTATGCTTCAATCTGCATCAAACTCCATAGTTCTTTCTTTGGATGTGGATAGCACTTTCCATCACGAGGCCTTTGGAGATGTCTTAGATCCTTGCACTGATGAGAAGGGCTAAGTCTATCAATATTAGTCATCGCACAACGTGGCTGTTAACTGTTAAACACTCAAATCAACTACAGAGGACCTATGAAGGAGTAAGAAGTAACAAATAATAGTATGTATAGTATAGTTTTACATATGTTTATAAATCTATCAAATGGTGTCCTTCTCTAGTGCAGAGTAGGAAGGAGGGAAGGAGACAGTTTGGAACTTAAAATGTAACAAAGAAAATAACAATTTATTATTAATAGATTTGATATTATGAAAACCTCTCAAATGACAAATACATAATCTATTCGGTGAAGATTGAATTGGAATGGTGAGATGTAAAATGGTAAGACCAATTGAAAGGCTATAGAAAGATGATAAGAGATTTATCTATGTAGTTTAAAAGAATAGAAGAGATTGGAGAGAAGTGAAAATGATTTAGAAGGTGATTGTGCATGTGGAATATATGAGTAGGAATTGAGAATTGACACCAAGGTTGCACATAAGTGATAGGAAAGCTGAGGATAGGTGGGTTCTGTGTTGTGGTAATATTCAGTTTATAGGCTAACTAGTTCTAAATGTCCATTACTGGGGCATCACACTGGGGCATAAGAATTCAGCAGAGCTAGGTGGAATGCTGGGCCTACAGACAGGAAGACCTGAGTTCAAATCCAGCATTAAATAGTTACTCTCTTTGTGACTCTGGGCAAGTCACTTAGCTTGACTTCCTTAATTTCCTTATCTGCAAAATGTGCATAATAAGTTATTTCCTAGAGTTGTTTTGAGGATCAGATGAGATATTTGTAAAGTGCTCAGCACAATGTGTTGAATATAGTAGATTTTATATAAATACTAGCGATGATGATAATGATGATGATAGCTAGCCAAGATATAGTAGTGTGGATTTACGTTTTATTCGTAAAGATCAAAGTATGAGAAAAAGTAACAGAGGAAAGGAAGTTGTACCTAAATCAGTAATTGTGAAAAATAGTAATGAAAGCCATAGCTGGTAAAAGGGTGGGAAGTGTTTAGAAAGAATGGTATTAAATAAGTTATGTAATCATAAAAAAAAATTGTAAAGTGAATTAATGATTCCAAATAAAAACGTTCTAGTATTCTAGAGTCATCTCACAATTAGATTTTCCAGGTTCTAACCTTGATCTAGACACAGTTGTGCATCTGCTGTTTTTCCTACTCCTAAACTTTTATCAACTTTTCCTGTATAGGCAACCCTTGTCTTGTATTTGATATATTTCTCTAATAAGTATTGAGTCACAAGTAATAAGATCTTTTTAATGTCAATAGTTTTACCTCCCTCCAAATCTATTAAACATTTAGATATATTTAGATTCTTGTTGAAACTCTAGACCGTGGTATTCATGACTTTCTCTAGTGAAAAAATTTGAACATTTTAAACTTTAACTTACATGCCTTTTATTATCAGGAACAGGAAGTACTAGAGAAGGAGGAAGAGGAAAAGCAGGAACAAAACTCTTCCAGGATTTTCAAATATTAAGCAGAATTTGGACTCATCCATGGTGCTTACAGCTGGACTATATTAGCAAAGAAAACAAGGTAAATTAGATATTCATACTTAAGTATCTATTTAGTAGTCTGATTTCATTCCAACTCATTTTCTCCAGTGTTTCTCCCTGTATCATCCTCACTATTTATTTATAGTTTTCAGCATTTTGAGTTCCAAATTTTCTTCCATCTCTCCCTCTCCTCCCAAGACACTGTGCAGTTTGATAGGCTTATACATTTATATTGAACCTATTTTCACATTAGTCATGTTGTAAAGAAGAATTAGAAACAACGTCATCCTCACTCTTTTAATGATCTTCATTCTCTCCCTGTCTCCTGATGCTTTCCTATTCCATATAAACATGTCTGTGTTTCCCCATTCTCAAAAAATGTGCCTGATCTATCTATTCCTGCCAGGTATTGTCACATCCTTTCCTTTCGCAGCAAAATTTCTCGAGAGAGCTGCCTACAATAGGTCCTTCCTACCTTCTTGCTAACTTTTCTTAACTCTGTATAATCTGGTCTTTCACTATTCAGCCAAAACTTCTTTCTATGAAATTACTAAGTCTCTTAATTGTCAAACTTAATGGTCTTTTCTTAAACTTCAATCTTTGTGACCCTTCTGTAGTGTTGCCCAGACTCTTGATTACCTGTTTCCCATATTAGTCTCACTTCTGAGTTTTCAGTATCACCAGTTGCCTACTGGACTTTTGATACTAATTAACCTGGAAATTTTTCAAATTCATCATGTCTGAAACCAGTCTTACTTTTTTTGGACTGCCACTATTGAAAGTATCAATATTTTTACTTTTGGTTTCCAGGTAACACTGGCATCAACTTAGCTCTTAATTAGCCTCCATACTATGTAGATGTCAAATGTTGGCATATCTGCATTCCAAATACCTTTTACATTTAACATTTCAATTCAGGCCATCATCACCAATATCATATTTTACCTAACAATATGTCTAACTAAATTACTGCCCCATTCATGAAACTCAAGTAGTTCTCTGTTTTCCCTAGAATCAAATGTATACTACACACTATTTGATGTTTAAATTCCTTATAAGCAAGTCTAATGTATTCCATGTTCATATATTTATAATTCTTATACACACTGAGTTTCAAGAAAGTCTTCTTTCTTACCATTACATCTTTAACCCTGTACTTTTGCACTGCATACACATGTCTAGAATGTACTGATTTCATCCACAAAAATCCTCACTTCTTCCTTTCAAAACCTTATATTCAAAGTCTTTATTCCCAAGTTACTAGCATGTTACTTCTTCAACTGTGTAATATTTGACTGCGAATCTACATGCATAAATGTTATTTCTGCACCATAGTCCAACATCTATTTGAAAAAGAGGGCAGTATAGTTTTAGTACATTTCAGTATAATTCATTATGAGATTTGTGGAGTTAAGAGCTGGCTATTGCATTGATCAGGATTTTTAAGTCTTCCAAAGTTGTCTAATTTACCTTTTTGTATAAATTGTTCTTATATCACTCAGTTTAGTTCTCCCAAGTTTCTCTAAACATTTTAGAATATTTCTTGTGAATAATCATTTGAAAAGTAGGGGTTATGCAAAGTTTATTTCATCAGCTTACTCCTTACCTGTAATACTTTTTATTTGTTGGGCTGTTTCCTCAGCTTGTGCTTACATTTTAGAGTTGAGCCTCTACATAGTGTTTTATTATTAACAGTCAGCCAACATAGTTGTAGGAAAGCCATTGCTATGATGGTATAGCATAGTAATTAAAACAAATAACCCTCTACAATTCCAGGGCCATATTACGCATAGTGATGGTTACAGAGTAGGCTCAAATCTGGGTTGCAATGGTAATGAGACACATGTAGGGAAGAACAAATGTTGCCCAAGTAAGTTAAAAATTCCGATATTCATATAATAAATCCCCCATACAGGAGCAGGTTGTTCAGCTAGTCTACTTGCTAATGCATTAAAACTTGATTGCATTTTATGGTATTAGTCTTGCCTGGGGCTTGGGTAAAAAAGTCAGATAGTACTAATCCCTGCTTTACACAGGTTATCAGAACATAGCAAATAATATCTTCTAATTTTTAGGAAGTATAAGGAAGTACAGTTAATGCAGTGTAATTATGCATGAAGTACTAGTAGTAATATTTATATGACAACTTATGGTTTGCAGAGCACACATACATTACTGCACGTGTATGACCACCGTTTTAAACGTAGACTAGCTCTTACGAGATTAGTGCCACTGATATGATTGCTCCCATCTTACAGAAGAGAAAACTGAAGTTCACAGACATTAAGTTAATTGCACAGGATTACAACATGGAGAATGGAAGCGTGGTATTGCGGTAAAGCACAGCAACCATGTCTTTTCAAATTTTGGAGTTGCCACTTGTATGATTTTTCAAAAGTCTGAGTTTAGACTAAATGATGTCTAAGGATCTTTTTAGCTCTTATTCAATGATCCTAAGTGTTGAAGGTATAGTGTAGAATGAATACTTCCTGATTCCACGGCCCATAATCTATACTGTCCTTTATGTAGATGGGGGTTAGAGACTGAAACTAATGCAAAGGCCTTAAGCACTTTACACTAAGAGAAATAAGCAAAAAAAAAAATCTTTTAACATTTTTGATAAATGGTAATGATTAGCAAATTTTTTTAATTATTTTTTTTTCCTTTCAGGGGTATTTTGAGGAAGACAGGATGAATGAATTCATACCATCAGATTCTGATGAAACCTCACTGAGTTTAAGTTCAGATGATTATCCTAAGTAAATAGAATCTTTCTTTGTAGAAATATGCTGCGTATTTTTTCATTTCAAACTTCCATAAATAGTAATAGTAATGTAATAAAATTAAAAATAGCTATCATTTTCATGTAATAGCTTATCATATTAAATTTTGCTCTAACATTTATTAGTTAGGAAAGAAGATCCGCATATGTGTATATTCTCACTATTATAGTTCACAAATTGTCATGTATTATACACATAATATATGTATGTACATATGCATACATACACATATATACATTTATATATACTGATACTCATATGCATATAGATCATAGAATTTGCACTTAGAAGTTGAAGATATCTTGATTGTTTCCTTTTTTGTTTTTCTAGTCTCCTTATTTTTCTTGGAATTTTAAAAATTAACAATTGAAGGAAATCAGAGAACTTACAGAAGAGTAGTAATAATGACTTAATATTTTTAAACTTTTTAACATTTTTCAACCTATGTTCTTTTGAATCTATAAAATATTGTATTAAAGTTTAAATTTTCTGTAAAATGAGCAGTGCCCCATTTAAGTCCTTTACAAAGCTAAAATTTGTGCATTTTCCAGAAATATATATTTTCTGAATTAAAATATCAGTATTTTACCAGAAAAATATTTATTTTAAATTTAAATATTCATTTTAAACTTAATTTTTCTATAAAAGGCACTGCCCTGCTTATTTGGGATGATGTAATGTTAAATAAGCCAAACTTTTTTTTTGATAGGATCATGGAAAAATCTAGCATTTAAACCTGGAAGGAAATATAGGAACATTCCTGTAATTTTACATGAGAAATTTTTTTGGTTTACTTTATAATTAGCCCTATATTACAGATCCAAATTTTTTTTAAATTCATAATCTTTTCTAGGAAAAAAAAGTT
This sequence comes from Phascolarctos cinereus, assembly GCF_003287225.1. Classification (NCBI taxonomy): domain Eukaryota; kingdom Metazoa; phylum Chordata; class Mammalia; order Diprotodontia; family Phascolarctidae; genus Phascolarctos; species Phascolarctos cinereus. Next base: position 29,453 of record NW_027556268.1, on the reverse strand, counting down.
CAAAGGGAAAAAAAGAACCAGCTCAGGTGGACATGAGGATGCAGAAGTAATTTAAGTATGGAATTCAAGATCCAGAGGTGGTGGTGAAGGGCATAAGGATGAGCTGGCCAGCATTTCATCTGTGATGGTAAAAAAAGAAAAAAGTGAGTCTAACGTAGAAGTAAACTTTTGTATTTATGTAAGGATCAAAAAATATTGGTAATATGATATCAGCTATTTACAGGCCAACTTTTTCAGAATGTACTATAACTTGAATAAAATCAAATAGGAAGACATATATAAAATGGGAAATACAGTGTAGCTTCACATCACAGCTCCTGCTTGTCCATAAGGCATTATGGAGGGAGTAATAACTTCACTTACACTTTGACTTTGTAAATGTGATCAGCTGCCAATGTCCTGAATATTTATGACATGGGTCTTTTTAACAAGAACAGGACAGCAGCATGGTAACCACTTTTCTAAGTATATTTTCTATACAAAATAATTCCAAGATATAATCATTAAGTTCTCATACAGTACAATTATTTTAAACAATAATCAATAAAATAGCAAATATGTGAAAATTGCACCACCACAAAGACTGAGCACTGCCATTTCCTAGTGTAATCAAAGTTGGTATTAGTACAGTCTTGGCGAGCAAAATAGTCAGCAGATTGAATCTTGGTGATACACTTGACTGATTTCAGCTATGACTTGAAATGGAATGGTTGGACAGTACAGGTATCTTATGCAGAGATTTCAGTAGCAGAATGGCACTTGGTTTGTTCTCAATAGAAATGACAAGGATGCAGTTGACAATTTAAAGAAAGACAATGTTCTTATTTGCATGCTAAAATTCTAGTTGTGTCCCCTGTATTTGAACACTTTCAAATAATATTGTCTGTCTCTCTGTTCTGCCCACGAGCTCTGCCCCATATTAGCTAACTATCTTATAGGACACTACTTAGCCGGTGTGGCTTACTTTCCCTTTAAATCAGAGAAGCCGAAAAGCAGCAGTCTCGTTCTGAAGTTTACTTCAGCTTTGAGACGCTGAAAGCCGCCAGTCTCTTTTGTCCGCCTGTGCGGTTTGCTTTCCCGCCTGTGCAGTTTGCTTTCACTTTAAATCTGAGACCCGAAAAGTGGCAGTCTCGTTCTGAAGTTCACTTTCACTTTAAGAGACCCCAATAAGCGGCAGTCTCGTTCTGAAGTTCACTTTCACTTTAAGAGACCACCATAAGCGGCAGTCTCGTTCTGATGTTCACTTTCACTTTAAGAGACCATAAGCGGCAGTCTCCTTCTGAAGTTCACGTTCACTTTAAGAGACCGATAAGCGGCAGTCTCGTTCTGAAGTTCACGTTCACTTTAAGAGATTCCGATAAGCGGCAGTCTCGTTCTGAAGTTCACGTTCACTTTAAGAGACCGATAAGCGGCAGTCTCGTTCTGAAGTTCACGTTCACTTTAAGAGATTCCGATAAGCGGCAGTCTCGTTCTGAAGTTCACGTTCACTTTAAGAGATTCCGATAAGCGGCAGTCTCGTTCTGAAGTTCACGTTCACTTTAAGAGACCCCGATAAGCGGCAGTCTGGTTTCTTTTTAATCCCCGCTTAACCTGGTGAAAATAAAAAAATATATAGGAAAAGTATCGCCCTACCTTGTTAGCGTCTTCTCTTGACGACTGGAGCTCCTTTTCTAGGGCTGTTGGCCAAACAGCCCACCTTGTCCAGGGCCACTCTGCCGGGGGAAGCCTTCCTTTCAGGTCTTGGCGCCAAATGCCGGAAGCGCCTGCGTCCCCGGCTGTGGTCTGATGCCGGCAGAGTGTGAAGAGAGAAAGAATCACGGGCCAGGTGAGAGCAGTGAAGAACAAACTCTGTTTATTGATCTGAGGGCTCAGGCTTATATAGTACTGGATCAAGCAACAGTAACATTATTATTCATGAAAAGTACAAATCTAGTTAAGTGATTTCCTTACTTCCTTGTACCTTGTCTGTTACATTCTTTACTGCGTCCTGTCCTGTACCCCATCCGTTTCCTCCCTTCCCGCGTCCTGGTCTCAAGAAACGGAACAGGGGGGTGGTGAGCCGACATCTGAGTTTCACAGCTGTTAGGCTTAGTACAAACTACAGGTAAGACCCGGGCTGGCCGAAGCCCTCCAACTCTCCTCTACAGACTCAGAATGAGACTTTTTTTTTACATGTCCAACGCAGAAATTTGTTTTACTTTACATATTTCTTTTTTTCCTTTCCTTTTCTTTTTTCTTTTGTCTTTTCTTTCTTTTTTTTTTCTTTTTTTTTTTTGGCAATTGGGGTTAAGTGACTTGCCCAGGGTCACACAGCTAGTAAGTATCAAGTGTTTGGTCTGAGGCCAGATTTGAACTCAGGTCCTCCTGACTTCAGGGCCAGTGCTCTATCCACTTTGCCACCTAGCTGACCCCAACTATACATATTTCTCAGAGGAATTATGCTTTTTTTTTTCATTTTCATTGGGAGGGTAAGGGAGAGGGAGGGAAAGAAGGGAATCATTTTTTGCAGAGTGAAAAAAAATTTTTCTATATATATACACATATATTTTATATCTCTGTGTGGGGGAGTCTATCTACACAGAGGCCTTGAGTACAACAATCTCCTGGGAAACTAATCATAAAAATTTATTACTTCCACTTGTTTCACTGTATCTGACATATATTCATCTTGTTGGTATTTTGTGCAAAGCATTTCTCTGTGTTAAACACAGTTATTTCTTGTCTTATTGACTATTGTTGTCTCTTGGCTTAATTAAAAGTGATAAGGAAGTAAACTACATCTTACAAAAAAGGTTCCATGGGCAATAACATTAATACTAAACATATATGGACCAAATGGCATCTAAACTCTTAAAGGAAAAGTTAAATGAATTGTAGGAGTAAATGGTAAAATAATACTAGTGGGGACTTCAATTAACTGATCTCAGAAGTAGATAAATTTCACTATAAAACAAATAAGGAAGAAGTTAAAGACCTTGACAAAAATTCACAATATCTTAGGGCACAAAAACCTCACAATCAAATTCAGGAAATCAGAACTATTAAGTGCACCTTTTTCAGACTATGATTAAAAAATTATATTCAATAAAAGGCCATAGAAGCATAGATGAAAAGTTAATTGGAAATTAAACAATCAAATCCTAAAGAATGAATGAGTCAAAGAACAGATCATAAAAACAATCACTCAATTAAAGAGAATAACAATGATGCAATATACAAAAATCTATAAGATGCAGCAAAAGCAGTAATCAGAGGAAAAATCTACATTTCTAAATTCTTATATCAATAAAATAGAGAAACAGCAGGCCAGTGAATTGGGTATGCAATTTAAAACAATTAGAAAAAGAACAAATTAAAAATCTCTAATTCAACACCGAAATATAAATCCTGAAAATGGAAAGAGAAATTAATAAAACTAAAAGTAAAAACTTGTCCCATAAAAACAAAACTGCTATAAGGTTAACATAATAAAATACTTTCTAATCATTAAAAATGAGAGTACAATGATTTGCTTCAGGAAGGAAGTAAAACTGGTGATCACTTGGGTATATTACAGATATGTGACAAGGTATATGGAATAACGTGGACAATGGATGGAAAGTATGCACAGTATAACGATAACACAATAATGGTGATGATGATGATGATGATACCTAACATTTATATAGCACTCAGTATGTGCCAGGTACTGTACTAAGTACTTTACTAAGAAGGCGCTGGCATCAGGGGCACAGGAAAAAGATGGGTGATGGCTACTTCCAGATGGAAGAGAGGTACTGACCAGAGCAGGTATGAGGCGGGTCCTTTAACATTTACACCAGGGTAGTCATTGGGATGTCCAGAACCTGTGTGATGCCATCCTGACTTGGTTCATGTCTCCTGGTCTTTATACCTTGGCTCAACAGTTGGCAAACGGGTGCCTTGTATGTTGAAGGACAAACAAGTCTGCGTTGTGCCAGACTCTGGTAGGGGGCAGGCCCCCAGGTCTTAGAGCTTTTCAGAGCATGCAGGTGGATTTCACCGAGCTACCCCCTGTAGGACACCTCAAATACCTACTGGTCGTAGTGGACCGCTTAACTTCTTGGGTCAAAGACTTTCCTTTTCTATGTGCCACTGCTCCTGCAGTGGGAAAAATTTTACTAGAGCAAATAATTCCAAGGTATGGAGTGGTAGAACGGATTGATTCAGACCAGGCGACCCATTTCACAGCCAAGGTTCTGCAGGCTCTAGCCCAAGCCTTGGACGTTACCTGGGAGTTTCACACCTCCTGGCACCCTCCCTCACCTGGTAAGGTTGAAAGGATGAATCAAGAGATTAAGAAACAACTTACCAGGTTAGCCTTAGAACCAATTGCACTGGAACAGATGCCTGCCTCTGGCCCTTCTCAGAATCCAAACCAAACCCCGCAGGGACATAGGGCTCTCTCCTTATGAACTTTTGTATGGACACCCTTACCCTGAGGGAGAGGAAGGGAATTAGGACCCTCTGTTTGAACAAAAGGATAAATTTTCAAGAGAATATGTATCTTCCCTGGCAAAACATTTGAATACTCTTCAGATAAAGGAACTAATTGCTCAAACCCCACCATTGGGATTCCCAGTCCACAGGTACCAGCCTGGAGATTGGGTCCTGATCAGAGTTTGGAAGGAGGAGAAGCTTACTCCCACCTGGGAAGGTCCCTTTGAAGTTTTGCTGACCTCAGATACTGACATTCAGACTAAGGAAAAAGGTTGGACTCATTACACAAGGGCAAAAGGACTGATGGATCCCCCTTTGGTGTGGACTGTTGAGTCCAGACATCCTGAGGAGCTGAGACTGCATCTCGGCAGAGGTCTCTTAGAGGGCTGGACACATGAACAATAAGGGCTGGAAGTGCTTGGGTGGTGTGATCATCATAGCCTTTGTTCTGTTGCTCCTTTTTGTATTAGGCATTTTTATCTGTTGGGGGACCACATTTTTGGCCAAAGAATATTTCCCCTCTCCCCTCTGGTGGTGCAATCAGAGTGTGACGCCATAGAGGTTCCCTTGATTATTTTCTTATTGAGCTTGTCCTCCCTTTCCTTTCCAGCCCCAATCCCCTGGCTCCCCAGGGTCAATAGCTTCCAAAGCCTTGTTCAAATTATACCCAATACCTTTAACCTCACTAATTGTTGGATATGTGGAGGGCCACAGCAGTGAGAATATTGGCCTTGGGTCCCTGTTCCCCTGAAGCCACAATGGCTCCTTAGTAATAAGTCAGTAGTTAATAATGGGACAGGATCCTGGGAAGAATGGGAAGAGCATTCATGGCCCCTTGCTGAGAAAAAGAAGGGGTTATACTATCTGAACCAAACAGAGGGAAAGACCCCATTAAGAGAGTAGCTGTGAATGAACCTTCACAGGGCTCTCAAGAATCAGATCATATAACTGCACTGAGATTCAACGGCAGTGGAACAAAACAGGTACCCTGGACTTAATCACAATTTTGGGAAACCCCACACTGATCAAATTAAGGGAAGAAATATCCCAATGTAGGGGAGTGAGGGGAGCCATCGAAGTCCCCTATGCAGAATGGAGGTGGGTCAATGAAACTGGTGGAGAGAGGGGCTATTCCCGAGAGTATTGGAGTAAGACGAACTGAACCGGAGATCCCCTCATCACTAGCTGCAAGTGGGAAGAGAGTGTGACACTGTGGAAATGTCAGTATAGGAATGGGAGTGAGGGCAGGCCACTAGGACCCAGGGACAGGGAATATTACCTGAAAGTGGGAAATTACTCTGCTATGTTCCATCACCAACAGCCAGTTTTGAGGAGGCATTATTGGATCTGTGGCCTCACTGCTTAAGCCCACCTTCCTGTTGATTGGACTGGGATATGCTATATTGGATTAGTCCATTCCAAATTCTTTTTCCTCTTAGGACAAGGAGGCAAACATTTTTCCTAGAGTTGTTTGTCTGAGGGTATACAACTGCTTATTTGCTGCTCGTATCTTGCCTCCCTACTCCCGTCTGCCATGGGTAGGTGACACCCAGCTCTCGCGTGAGACTTGCTAGAATAAAACTTCTGTTTCCTACCTGGAGAAACCTCTGAGTTTTTATTTGGGTGAGTGGTCTCTATGTCACTCATGGTGAACCTGTGCCCTCGAGGCACATGAGATCATGGAAGTAGCCAATGGCAAAGCCAGGACCAGACTGAAATTTCTTAACTCACAGGCAGGCTTTCCACTGGGCCTCTTTGAAGATCCACGTTTCTTATTTCCTTAGAAGTGATGCAGATTGTCTATGTCTATGCTTTTAGGCAGTAGAGGAAGAGAAGGATCTATATTAGTGCTGACTGTGAAAAGAACAAAGTGAAATGTTTTAGCTGGTTGTCATGTAAACGGAATTCCTCAGTCCTTCAGTTCTGTGGAGTACTATATTTTCTTTAAGGGACATAATTTGGAGAAAATGTTATTTTAAGTGCATTCTTTGTTTTCTGTACAACTACAACTCAAAAACTCAAGGAGGGTGAGTTACTGGAGCAACCTCAGAATCCTTCTTAAAAGATTAGTATAAGTACTATAGCTATTGTGCTTGCCTTCAGTAAAATATGGCTGTCCTTTCTAAAGTTTCAAATTTCATATTTTCTGACTCCTAACTTCTATTGATGAAATATTAAAGCAATAGCCTTTGTTAAAGTGAGCATAAACAAATACCCTTCCCTACAGTTTTCTCCAAGAGTGTTCATTTTATATTCTAACTCTTAATTCTGTTGGTTTTGACACATTAGACGCTTTGTTTTGTGTGGAAATGCTTTGTATTTGAAAGTTAACTCTGTCAGAAGTAGTTTTGAGTTTTTTAAATGTGATCATCCTGTTCACATCTGCTCACCTGCATCCTGTTCATAAGAACCTGATACACATCATGCACAAAACTTTAAAAAGGCTTATGTAAGTGCTAGTAACAACTTGTATAGTTAATATTATTTTGTAGATCCATTTACAATTTGTGCAATACTATATGTAAAAGTCTTTGTTGCCAATAAAACTCTATCCTCTGTAAAAAAAAAAGTTTCTTTCTAGCATGGTTGAGTAAGTTCACAGCTCCACCAACAGGGCATTAGTGTCTCAATTTTCCCACATCCCCTGCAACATTTGTCATTTCCCTTTTCTGTCATATTGAACAATCTAATAGGTGTGGGGTGGTACCTAAGAGTTGGTTTAGTTTGCATTTCTCTAATTAAAAGTGATTTAGACCACTTCTTCATATGCCTATATATAGCTTTGATTACTTTGTCTGAAACTGCTTTTTCATCTCCTTTGACCACTTGTCAAGAGGAATGGCTCTTATTTTTATAAATTTGATCCTTTTCTCTCTATATTTGAGAAATGAAATCTTTATCAGGGAAACTTGCTGTAATTTTTTTTCAATTGTGATTACTGTATGTTCCCCTCCTACTCTCTTTCTCCTTTCACCGTGTCCATTCTCAACTGTTTTACTTCTGAATACCCCCTCCCACTGTTGCGGTCTGAGAGGTTGAGACCCCTCAAAGACTGGAGTACAGGATGGGGTCATCTGGAATGAATTCACAGACTCAAGCGTTCTTTAAGTCAAGGTGGTAGAGATATATTGTTATGCTTTTCAGCGGGCAAGGATTCTTAAGGAACCTTCAAGAGACTGAGGATGGAGGGAGGGTTTATGTGGAAAAGGGAATGGGAAAGGAATGCCAGGGATACTGATTAGGTAATCCAAAGGTCCAGGTGTCGTTGGGAGCTATGGATGGGAAACTACAGGGAATATACCAGACAGGGAGGGACATGACAGAGGTGTGGCTCTTGGGAATCTGGCAGGAGGAAGAGTCCTTGGGCTGGCCAAGGACAAAACTCCTTGGGCTGGGTGAGGCACCCCTCTCCCTCTGTCTTGATGAGAGAATGCTCTGCAACAAGGGAAAGCTTTCTCACAAGACAGGAGCTTACTAAGGAATTGGGAGGCTTCCAGAGACGCGATCTGAGTGCTGGGTCCTGAACAGCCCAGCACTCTCTCACCTAGCTTTATGTAGCTACACCAGAGAGAGAAATGAGGGTTATGCTGGGGCCCACGTAGGAGTAACTGCTAGACACAGTGTCCTTGGTCTGGGGAATGATTGTCAGAGACAGTGTTTCTGAGACTAGGGAGAAATTGGGATCCAAGTACAAGCACAAGCACCCAAGCACCCCATCATTCCCCCCCTTAAACAGATGGGACCCAAAATCTATTGGGGTGAGGGACAAAGGTCTCAATTTCTGAAACTGCTTCCTGCTGGGTTTGGGCATAGAGCTGTCCCTGCCTCCTGGGGTCCCTCTGTTCTAGGGGTTGGTTCTCTCGTCAGTGTCTGGAACTTGGCTGATGCCAGATCCAGGGGGTGATGGGCTGTGGTCTCAGACAGAGGCTGGTATACAGATTGAGCGGTCATCTGGAAGTGGAGGGCACTGAGCCTAGAGGACACAAATCTGACAAGGAGATTAAGCAGACAATGAAGGGCCAAAAAGAAGTAAAAGGAATATAATCCTTTTATTATCCTCATATATATACATATACATACATATATACATATATATATACATATATACATATACATACATATATATATATACATATATATACATATATATATATATATGTATATATATATACGTATATATGAAGTGGGAAAAGAATAGTAGTTAACATAGAGATAAGCCAGGATCCCCAAGAAGAGGATGACCTTGGTGTACTAAGGTTTTCATCGATTTCTTGCATCCAGGTAAATTTCTTTAGTCCTATTGAGCTCCACCTATTGAGAGTTGTTAATATACATACAGCAGGAGGTGTTGGCCAGGGCACAGACACCTCCACAACATTTTCAAATTACGCAACATTGATAAAATTTAGCCAATCAAGTAATATTTTATTAAGCACTGTTTTGTCCTAGACCACGGTAGGAGAAACGAGGGCTGGGGTACAGGGTAGGAAGGGGTCTTGTACATGCCCTTGCACTGAGCCCAAAGTTCGCAAAAGCAGAACTCCACATTTGGCCTCCAGGCTCTCCACCCCTAACCTAGGAGTTGTGCTAAATGATGACAATACAAACAAAACAAAACAAAACAAAACATCCTTGGCCTGAAGGCACTCACAATTTAATGTGGAAAGCAACATGCAACTCTCTCTCTCTCTCTCTCTCTCTCTATATATATATATATATATACATATGCACACCTCTGACCCTAACCCTAACCCTAAATGCCTCCAACTCTCTCTGTGTATGTATATATGTATGTATGCACGTAATGTGTATGTGTATATAGGTGTGTGTATACACACATCTGTATATACACAGATACATGTATGCATGTGTATGTACCTATGTGTATATATATCAGACTTTAACAAAATAAATAATTAACAGAGGTAAAGTACTGGAGTTAAGAAGTTTCCTGTAGTGAAAGTTGGAATTATGGTTGGAACTTAAAAACTCCTAAAGGTCAACAGAAAGTGAAGAAAAAAGAAACTATTCCAGGCATGAGATGCAGTCAGAAAGAATGTGCAGAGCCTAGACGTGGTGTTGTTCAGGATACAGAAAGGAGGCCAGTATCACTAATTGAACAGTTGGGGAATAAGGTGTAACAAAACTTGATATGAAAAAAATTGGCTACATCATGAAAGCCTTTGAATACCTAACAGAGTATTTGGTTTAACCCTGGAGGCAATGGGGAACCATCAGAATTTATTGAATAGGAGGGTGACCTAATAGGAGGGGGGCACTTTAAGGAAAGTCATTTTAGTGGCTGAATGGAGGACAGATAAAAATGAAGAAAGACTTGAAGAAGGCAGACCCAGCAGTTGCTATTGAAATAATCAAGGCAAGAGATAATAAGTGTCTGCACTAAGATGGGGGCAGTGCCAGAGGAGAAAAGGAGTCACATTTGGGAAATATTGCAAAGATGCGATCAATAGGCATTGGCAGAAGTTGAATATTGGTGATTTTCCAGTCAAATAAATGATGTGGTAATACCACACAGAAAAGTTAATTTTGAATATCAAAATTAATATAATTAAATTCAAAGTATGAATAATCAAGCAACAATTATTTTAATATCTAGACTGGGTAACTCATGTTTATTTTTATAGTAGGAAATTATGGTCATGATAATATGTTTCTATATCCAATAATTTTTGCCCATGGACCTGCTTTCAAAAAGAATGTTAGAAAAGAAGACAAACTCTTGTTGTTTGGTCGTTTCAGAATCGTCATGATCCCATCTGGGGTTTTCTTGCCAGAAGTACTAGAGTGCTTTGCCAATTTCTTCTCAAGCTCATTTTACAGATGAAGAACTGAGGCAAACAGGGCCAAATGACTTGCTCCCGGTCACATAGTGAGTGTCTGAAGTCACATATAAACTCTAAAAGACTGAAGGATCAGCACTCTTATGTACTGCAAGTGCCACTTGGCTGCCACATATATTTTCTGATGTGTTGATGTCTGGAATTCTGGAATGTTGCTATCATTCCAGTGCCACACAGGAGATCTTTAAGAAATGCTCATGATCTAATTGCTGCAACAATCTAAGAAACAATTTCATATGATGCCAAACTTCCAAAAGGCCTCCTTTATAAAGGAATCTTAGTAACATTTGATTTTTAGCTGGTAATGATCTGGTAAATAAGTAAAAGAGACATCTTCTGACCCAAGCATTATCCAATCAAATTGTAAAATTTGATATTCTGCTGGCTTTTCTCAGATGTTGACTCTTTCCCTGGCATAACTACACTACTGTTTCTTTTCTTGGTGGTGGTTAGATGATCTAATAAAGCACTAATATTCTAAATCCCAGTCAACTACTAGTGCTTTTGAGGTATCACTGTTGTCACCAAGACATTGGAAAATAATGCTTCCTCTAGGCTTTTTGAGCTCTAACGAGTCACTGTTGCAATGGAAGAAAAGACACAAAAGAGAAGCAAACCCATCTCAGTAGTGGTTTTATCAAAGCATACTTGACCCTCTAGACCACTCAGGCTGCAAAGCTGCAAAAAAGAAGCAAACCTTTTTATATCTGAAGTACAACCTTATTATACCTGCCAGCAGCCGACGTGAATGTATGACAGAGCAGAAAGAAAAAAGGGGAAGGGGAACTGGAGAAAGAAAAGTCGGGCTAGGCGAGTCTGAGACTGATGCTCATAAGACTGGTTTATTTTCAGAGGTTACAAGATTATATAGAAAACAGCTTTGTACCATGAGAAATGATTTCAAGCGCTAATTGATAACATAAACAACTAAGCAGCTAAAGATCCTCATTTTCTCATGAGAAAATAGTTTCAATGGCAAATTTCGTGTCTATTGTTTTCCTGCCCAGTTCTTAGTATTGTCTCCCCAAGTCAGCCACCTAGTCTCAATTGGGCATGAGTAAGAACTTAGAATCAAAAGCATAACAAAGAAAGCTAGGGCAAGAGTCATGGGAGAGTTCATCCGAGGCAAGCTCTATCCATACTGACCCCTAAAGTCTATAAGGACTTAGAGATTTTCCAGAAGGACTCGGACTCCTACATATACCCATCAAATTGACTAAGTGACAAAAAAGAAAATGACAAATGCTGGAGGGGAAATGGAAAATAAGTATGTGAAGGAACTGTTGGTGGAACTCTGAATCCTAAAAGCTATTAAACTGTGCATATCTTTTACCCACTGATATTGCTACCAATTCTATCCCCAAGGGAAAAAAAGAAAAAAAAAAGAAAAGGACCCAAATGTACAGAAATATTTATAGCAACTTTTTTTTGTACCAAGAACTGGAAATGAGACAGTTGAACATTTGAGAGAGGAATGGCTGACCTGCCCAGGGGTTTCATAAGCTTAATTACATCAATCAAGTATTTGCGACTTGTCATGGAGGCACTATATTATGTTGTGGAAAGAATAGTAGTGTTCCACAAACTACCAGACCATCCACCAATGCCTTTGTTGGAGTGAGAAATCATTGTGGAGAGAATTTCCCTTTTTTGTCACTATGTGCAAGAAATCGATACAGGAGTTCTGGGGAGCGGCAGCATATGTATCCTCTTATTTTTTGTCTCCATCAGCTTTTAGCACAGCTATCACAGTTTTCTTGTGGGAACTGATTATTAGGTTTTAATTATAAATTAATTATTTAAATTATTATAATTGGCAATATTTTAGTTGCTTATTTCTTTTAAACATTTTTCAATTATTTAAATAATTCAAAGTTAAATTGTATTTGTTGTAATATCTCGTTTTTGGTAAAAAAAATTATTGTAACACTTTAGGAGAAGCAAGCAAGGATTCTTAAGGAACTTTGGAGAAAGTGAGGATGGTGCTGGAGCTTATATGGAAAAGGTGTATGGGAAAGGAGTGTCAGGAATGCTAAATAGGCAATCTAAGGGTCCAGGTGTCCTTGTAATTATGGATGGAAAAGTGTGGAGAGTATACCAGATATTGAGGGAGTTGTCAGAGGGATGGACATTGGGGATTTGGTGCAAGTAAGAATCCTTGGGCCAACAAGGGACAAAAATCCTTGGGCCAGGCACCCCTCTGTTCCCATGTGTTCTGCAGCAAGAGAAAAATTTTACACAAGACAGGGACCTACTGAGAAATTGAGAGACAGGGGACCAAACACTGTATGTGTGTATGCATGTATGTGTGTATGTATGTATATACGTATGTATGTGGTTATATATATATATATATATATATATATGTGTGTGTGTGTGTGTGTGTGTGTGTGTGTGTGTATAGGGGTGTGTGTGTGTGTATGTATATATGGGTGTGTATAAATTTTTTTGCCTATCTAGGACTGGTTTTGTTGTATTTGGTTATTTGGTTAGACCTTGTATTTTACTTTTTTGGGAGGAGAATTTTTTGTTATCAGAACTGATTTTATCAAAACAAATTTCCATTGTGAGGTTTAAATAATATATCGGAGGTGAGACTTCACCACAGTTTTATGTAAGTTTAAGCCTGTTTCTGAAGCATGAGAAATAACAGTTTAGCAATATAAAAACTGGTAAATGGTTAATAAACTCTAAAACTTTTAAAAAGAGATTGTCATTAAAAACACATAGAATTATTTTTATTTATGAAAACATAAAGAAATAGGGGAAAACACTATTTTAATCTCTTAAATATGACTTTGTTTTGTTTTTAAATTTTAATAAGTTTTCTTGAAGCCAAGATTCCTTTAGGTTTTCTTTTTTACAGAACAGGGTTTTCTGTACTTAATTTGTTCGGTTCATATTTTGGGGAATTATTTGAAGTCATACAAAAATTAAGTATGGGGGGGGATATGTTTTAGTCAACAATTCCAGCAAATTTGTTTTGTGTTCTTTGTTCCTATGAAGAATCACATTGAGAAAAATGACTGTCAGAGGGGGATGGGAAAAATGAGTCACGTGATGACTTTACTACTTCCGGAAAAATCGGAAGTAAAAAGAACGTGGTTGTGCTTCTACAAGGTACTTTTCCTTCATTTGTTTTCTGTTGACATTACTGATTCTGTTTGCAAATAGACCTCAATTCAGTTTCCAGCTGATACTAATGAATAAGGCTTTTTAAAAGCACCCATTTAAATTCATTCCTAATTTTTAATCAACTGAAAAAAAAACCAAAAGCAACAATACTTAACATACACACTTAAGATTAGATTTATATTTATATTTCTAAAGTATAAAACATACCAAGTGATATAATACTATCCTATAATAATAATAGCATATAATAATAATAATAAATAGTAGTAATATAATAATAACAAAGTAAGTAAACATGAAAGCAAAATGTCTTGATTCTAAGCAATTTTGATGAGGAAATGCAATCTGACAAAATACCTTTATTTATAACTCAAATCATGTAATTGAAACAACCACCCAAAGCAGCAAATAAGTTATGACTGGTAATTATTTACTTAAATCAGTAAGTCAAGAAATTTATATATGTCAGATACCAAAAATGTGCCAAAATCTGGGGGTACAAAAAATTCATTTTTAAGAAACAGACAATAACTAAACAACTATATACAGACATCATATGCAGGATAAATTAATAATTTTAAAATACAAGAAAGTAGAATTAAGTAAGATCAAATGACTTCTGTAGAAGACAGGATGTTAGGCACTCAGTTCTACTTCTTAACACAAACTCAATATAAAATAGAATTCTAAGAATCATTATATAAAGAACACACAATTCACTTGAGACTCAAGAGAATTTCACTTGTTGCATCATGAAGGCCTAAATTGGAAAAATGAATCTGTCTCTCAACATTGTTAGGTGTTTTGAACAATTTTTACATATAAGATTCTTAATCCAATTTGAAAATGATATCACATTTTTTACTGTCATCTCTCACTAATCATATTAACATGATGAAATAAAATTGTAGGGTGATCTCATATAAAGTAAATAACCAAGCTGTTGTAAGGCTCTTCATTATTGTAATTCAAATGACACTTCAGAATGATACCTCACTATACATGTGTCATATCCCAGCTCAGAATTAACCAGGTGGGAAAATGTCTTATTTGCAGAGATGGGGATAAGTCAAGAGAATCCTACCTCCACTTTTGCAAAATAATTCTCTCAGCTTTTCCAGAGACAGACATCCACTTGGGGCAGTCCTCAGACTTCAGGGGCATGTACCATTTCCCTTCAATGATTTTCAGACACTTAATGCTTAGACTTGGAATAACAGCATACTAAAGTGTCAAAAGAATTCCTTAAACAGCAGAAGTTCATTAATTACACCTTACAACTAGATAATTGTTATTTCTCTCATATGTCAGACTGAAAATTTCAGGTAGAACTTTTATCTTCACAACTATCATTCACAAATTTGATCTATTCATCTATTCATAACCATCATTCCCTACCTTGGTCTGCAAATAAAGCAAAAGGAGAACATAAAAACATTTCTAGAATGCAATGAGATGAAACCCCCCATCAGAATCCATAAACAAGTGGGTCATATGTAGGTACAATTTCCTTAGTGAAAACTTTTATCAGAGGGAGCTGTGGTTTTAGAAATAAGGATGAGCTCAACTTTGATCAAGAACTGACTTAGGTATGATTATAATCTTTTTTAAGTGCCCAGAAAGGGGTGCAAGCTCAGACAGCCCCCAGTGGATGTGATTTGAAACACAAGCTTATTAAAAGCTGCGCAAGTTGAACAAGTAGCTGTTTTGCAAGTTGCTACAAAGGTGCACTCACCCTGGCCTCACTGAATCTGTTACCCCTTGTGTGCCACAATGACCTTCTTATGAACTAAAAAAGTGATAGAAATTGTAGGGAGGAGTGGCTTACATTTCTGAAAAACAGAGATAAGGACAGTTTTGCTGGAGGGGGCTTAACAGGCCAGTCTGAGGTCAGAATGTGTACGGCTTTAATGTGAGTGAATTTATCTATTTATTCTTGTTTGTAAATGTTTTATTTTTCTTGCATTCTCAGTTATAAGAGGTTTGAGGATAGAGTGAGGAGACAATGCAAACTTAAAAGTAAAATAACATTTAATTTAAAATAAATAAAAGCTGAATATGCTGGAAACAAAATGTTGGCTGAGGAACAGCAAAGAAGGACAATAAAATTAATGAATGTGGGGGAGGTGTAAGGTGTAAGAAGCTGTAAAGGAGTGGGAAGTTAGGTTACGGAGGAGTTCAGAAGTCAGACAGAGGCTTTTCTATTTGTTCCTGGAGGTAAGGTGACCTGTTTAAACATCATGTTGGCAGCTAAATGGAGGATGGTTTGGAGTAGGGAAAAACTCAGCAGACAGACCAATAGCAGGTTATTGCTTTAGTACAGGTGTGAGGTAATGAGGACCTGCATCAGGGCTGTAACAGTATTTGAAAAAAACTGCTATCTGCAAGAGATGTGATTTATGTAGGAAAATAGAATTGATTTAGGTGGATTTGGCAAAACATTGAATATAGCTAGGTAGGGTGAGAAATGGAAGAGTAAAAGGTGACACCTAGTTTAAATCTGAGTGACTTGGGAGGATGACTAGTTCTGTGGAATTGGGAGAGAGGAGAGGGAGGGAGAAAATTTAAAACACAAAAACTTATGGAAGTGAATGTTGAAAATAAAAATACATTAATTTAAAAAATTTAAAGGGTTTATAAGATTTTTAGTATTTTCTAACTCTGCTTTTGTTTTTTATGTAGTTACATTGTTTCTTTTTAAAAAATCTATTTGTCCTTTACTGTTTCCTTTGTGCATATTTGCTTTTTAATTTTTTTTAATTTCCTAGTTTTTTTCAACTTGTGAACCCAGTTCATCAGTGTTGTGTTTACAAAAATTTTGTTAAGATGTATGTTTTCAGAGGTAAATTTTTCCTTTAAAGACTGCTTTAACTGCTATTAAGTTTCTGTAATTTAGGCAGCTAGGTGGAGCAGTGGATAGAGCACTGGCCTTAAAGTGAGGAGGACCTGAGTTCAAATCTGGCCTCAGACCAAACACTTGACACTTACTAGCTGTGTGACCCTGGGCAAGTCACTCAACCCCAATTGCCTAAAAAAAAAGTTTCTGTAATGTCGACCATTCATTAGTCAGGATATCATAATTAAGTCACTTTTTAATCTTGTTTTTTTGTGTGTGTGTGTTAAATAGTTGTTTATTGGACAAAGTGGTCTGAGGAGGGGTCACTAGATTCACCAGAGAGCAACAACACCACACAAGTTAGGAGTGATGGAGAGGTCAGCACATAGCTCTGGGATCTCAGCCTTTTCCTGGACTGTGAGGGTTGGCCTGGAGTGTTAGGGCATACCAAGGTGGAAGAGAGACTCACTGGCTGCCCCTGTTAGAGACAAAGAGAGACTCACTGGCTGCCCCTCCTGACTTTCCACTTGGAGTATACTTGCCTTGAGCAGCTTGGCTATTAGCAGTGGCCCACTTAATATATTCCTCTTGGGCAGCCTGGACGTTTTCCTTCTTTTCACCCCAGGTCTTGAGGGCAGATGCCTGCAAAGCTTGGTGTAATAAAAGGTCAGGGTCCATGGCATGTGCAAGGGGCAGTTGTTGATGACATTGATGTTGACGGAGGCATCTTCTTCACTCTGACCCCCAGATAGGAAGGTGACAACAGTGACTGCAAGAGGCACAGTCCGGTGAAGGACAATGACCGTGGCCATTGCGATCTCATGTGAATACTTCTGGGTACAGGGGTGACACGTGTTAGACTTCAGCAAGGTCCCTGCCAGATAGATATGGTGGCCACTCAGAGCTTTGTAGACAGCAGTCACTCCCTTCTCAGTGACGTACTGACAACACTTCAGATCATGTTGTCCATCAGGGAGGATCTCTGGCTCCACAATGGGGACAATGCCATTTTGCTGGCATATCAGGCCAGCACATTGGCATTCTTCATGACGGCAAGTGGGAAAGGTGTATTATCCCCAATCTGCAGTACACAGTACCACTTGACAGTCAACTCCATTGTTCTTCTACTAGGCACAGCGCTCACTCAGCCCTTCCAGACCTTGGTCCCTACCAGGGACACCATATCTTTGTCCACCTTGATGCCCACAATGCCACCCTTTGCCTTTATGACATTGGGGAAGGGATGACTACCATTGGCTTTCTGGTAAAGTGTCTCATGGAAAAAGATGACACCTCCAATACAGGAGTTCACTCGATTGTCTTTTGTCAGAAGTAACTGCCTATAAAGGTGATTTTCCTCTGTGTTCTCAGTTCCAATGGATTGCAGTGGCTTTGCAGTGCTACCAGTGGACTCATCTGCTGCCAAGATTCTCTTGCCCGGAGCAATAATTTGATGAGCTCTATCAGACAGTTCTTTCTTTTGCTCTGTTGTCAATGCTGGGTATTGGCAAGACATGTTTTCCTTGGCTGTGCTGGTAGTTTCTGGCAGAAAGCAGACTGCTTATCGTCGAGTACTGAGCTTCTGCCAATCCTGTCTTTTGCTTTTGTTCCTTTTTTTTAATTACTATTTTTATTGAATTAAAGTTTACTAATAATGTGTGTGTTGTAAAAGAGGCATTTTCATTAATGTTTCCATTTAAATTTAAAAGCTTGCTAAGTCTTTCAGAAGTAGTTTTTCCAGTGATTTAGCTCTGCATTTTCTTTTTTATCTTTCATGTTTAACCAGTTCTGTGAGAGCAACATTAAAGTGTGCAATTATGATACTAAAAATATCCTATGGAAAGTTAGCTTACATTTCCTTTATGAATTTCATCATTATACTGTTGTTATTTTTTCATTGTCTATAGTCTCTTTAATCATAATGTAATTTCCCTATTTAAGAGGAATGATTAATTCATCTTTTTCTGGTCTCCTGGGCAGACTGGCTAAACTAGGTTGAAGGGTCCCAAAACCATCACTGAGTTAAGGGGATGTCTACCCCAAGCATGTGAAGACTCTCCCTGGTAAAATGAATGGATGAGAACAATTTGTTACAACAGCTACAAAGGTGGCCGACATAGTGCTTAGAGCTTGATCAAACATCAACGTCATATATTGCATCCTGGGCCATTGCCAGTCATCTTGACTTTGATGACTTTGTGTAATCTTGCCTCTACTTCACACACGAGTCAGAACCTCACCCCATGATGTCATTGGTCCTTTTTTAAAAGGAAGGACAAACAACACTTAAAACTTATACCTCTTTACATATAAATATATGTCTTCCTCGACTAAGTGTCGTCGCATCAAACAGAGGAGTGTGCAACGAAGAAACGTAGGGCAGGCGGTCAGTGAGACTGAGCCATTTATTATTTTGAGGGTCCAGTTTTAATACTGAAAGCTAACAATCACCCCTGAGGCGTTCCCACCCTTCTTACATGACTAATCCCAGCCCTTATGCGCATCCTTAATTGTTCACACCTGCTTGCCATCCTGGTTCAAGGGTCAGAGTGTTCTAACACCTCCCAGGCACGGGATATTGGTGAGCCAAATATTCTGAATAAGTGAGCCCTTTA
Organism: Phascolarctos cinereus; assembly: GCF_003287225.1. Taxonomy (NCBI): domain Eukaryota; kingdom Metazoa; phylum Chordata; class Mammalia; order Diprotodontia; family Phascolarctidae; genus Phascolarctos; species Phascolarctos cinereus. The sequence continues at coordinate 10,548 of NW_027556268.1, read as the reverse complement.
AGGGTAAGAAAAGTCAAGCTGTGACCTAAATTCCTTATCCCATATTAGACTCTTTAGCTCTGGCCCTCAACAAATGTATTTTAATTCTTGCTTTGTTTTATAGCATTGCAGCTCCTGATTTTTTGAAAGCACCTGATACACCATACCTTATTGCTGTGTTTCCATGATTTCTGAGAGTCCATGGAATTTTTTTTATACTTTGGAAATTTTGGTTCAGTTGCCTTCATTGTTTATTCTGTTCCAATCTCTTTTAGAATTTTGTTCATTTCTCCTTCTGTCTTTGAGGCTCTATTGTTTACATGTGAGGTGGGTTTACACTGAAATTTTCAGTATGGGATTTTAGCCTTTCAGTCTTTCTCATGTTTCCAGTAGCTTTGTATCTTCTTTCCTTCCTCACTTTTTGACCCCTTTCTTTTAAAGTGTTGTACAGACTTCTGGGAACGGTGCCTTCAGCCTCCTTAGATTGGGAAGGCTGAGCTCCAATCTGGGATACCTGCTAATGGCAAATTCAAATGCTGTCCCTGAATACCTTTTCCTATTCCCTTGTCCTGATACTTCCTGTCCTTTGAGTATTGGTATACATAGTATATATAGTATATATAGTGTGTATATATATATATATATATATATATATATATATATATATATATATATATATATATAGTATATACATGTAGAGTATATATATATACTATATATATAGTATATATATGTAATGTATATATATAGTATATATATAGTATATATTGTGTATATTGTATATATATACATATATATGTTGTATATATAGTATGTTGAGGATTAAGTATACTTAATTCACTGGCATCTTCAAGAACTCATGGTAACTTCATATCAAGATGTGCAGTATTGCCATTTTTGTTATGTTGGCCTGGACTACTCATAAGTTGTTAACAGTTTCTCCAGTTATTGAGATGTCTTTATTTGTGTGAAATGTTTTGTTAATTGTATTCGTATAGTTCCTGAAATGAGGAACAGCCAGGAAGCAGGTGACTGTTGCAGAGTAGTTGGAAGGGAATAATGAATAAAAAGGCTGGAGCAGCTAGGTGGCACAGTGAATAGAGCTTTGGCCTTGGAGTCAGGAAGACCTGAGTTCAAATCTGGCCTCAGACACTTGACACATACTAGTTGTGCGATCCTGGGCAAGCCACTTAACCCTGATTGCTTCTCAAAAAAAACAAAAAAATAAAAAAAAAATAAAAAGATTGATAAACATAGGAAGGGGCCAGATTGTGAAGAGCTTTGAAATTCAAACAAAATATTTTATGTTTAATCTTAGAGCCTCTATAATTTATTGAGGTGGAGAAAAGGTAATAAGATTTAGACCCGAGTCTCTTCATTTGACTAACCATACCCAGTTTCTTCGACTAGTCCTCATGTGGCATGATCTCAAAGCTTTTCGCTGTTTTGGTTCTCATTTCCTGAACATTTACTAACTTGCCAATATCTTTCCTAAGATGTAGTACCTGATACTGGACACAGTATTTTAATCAAAGTTTCAGTAGATGGCATTTGCATTTTTTTTACCTGCTCTTGCCCTAGTGCCTATCCACTCAGCTTCTGCCCTGATCCTCCTTTACTCTCACATCTGAGGCTTGAAACTTTGGTATTATCCTCTAGATTGTTCAGATACATTCACTCTATATAGCAAATTTTCTGCCAAATGTTCCCTTTTTATATCTTAATATCACCTTGTTTCTAATAATAGCCACAATTTTTACTCCTTTCTCAGGTCTCTCCCCACCCTAAATATTTACTAAAAACCTAACGGAATGTGTGTCTTTGCCCCTTCCCTCTGTAATTAACCTTCCCTTTACACTCTGTACATGGTTATTTGTCTGTCTGGCTTCCCCATTCAAATGTGAGTTCCTTGAGAAATGGGATGCAACTTTTTCATTACACTCTTAGTAAATTATCCACGTAGATAAAATCAGCCCAAGTTATCTTCACAGAATTAGTAATTGTTTCTAAGGTCTCACTCCTCAGATTTTTTACACCTCTTTTATTAATTCATTAATGCTCAGTAACCATTATATTAAATTCTTTAAGCTATTAATATAATAACACCATTAACCAAACAAAGAAGGAAAGTATGCTTGTATCTGTATCCCACAATCTTAGAGGTCAGAAGCATTACTAGGTTTGAGATGAGACAATTTTAAATCGAATCTCCGACATTAACTGTCTGAAATTCAGTTTGTCCATCTTTAAAACGAGGGCATTTAGACTCTAGAGAATGGAAGGAATAATCAGAGTAGAAACTTGAGCAGAAGAAAATAGTCTTACTGTGTTTTCTTTCCTGTTGTTACAGTGCTGTAAATGCCAAACACAGTGCTTGACACATAATGGGTACTTAAAAAATGAATTTTGATTACCTTTAATTAATCATTTCCTATTATTTACTCCTTTATCACACTTCAGCTACACACAAAGATGATCATACCCTTGACTTTGCCTTTACACACAAATTTTCCACTTCCATGTTCAATTAATTAAATATTTATTAATTGGATTAAAGAAAGGAAATTCTCTTTAAACTGTTGCTTTCACCTCCCACATTGTGAATCTAAACATAGTAGAGAGGGGTCATGAAGAGTTTAGCATGATTAATATGACTAAATAACAACAAATGCCATTACATTAATGTAACAGTTTGTCCCACTACACAGTCAGCTGCTTGGCAGTGGATAGAGCCCCAGGTCTGGAGTCAGAAGGACATGAGTTCTAATGTTTTCTCAGACACTTCCTAGCAGTGTGATCCTGAGTTTGACTCAGTTTCCTCACCTGTAAATGAGCTGGTGAAGGAAATGGCAAACCACTCTAGTATGTCTGCCAAGAACACCCCAAATGGCATCACAAAGAATCAGACACAACTGAAAACCAACTGAATGATAGCAAAATTATTTGTGGATTAATTCAGAGCTCTACCAACAATGCCTTAGTGTTTTCCAACAGCTCTTCCAGCATTTGTCATTTTCTTTCTTTTTTTTTTGTTTATTTCATTGGTATGACTTAGAACTTCAGAAATGTTTGAATATGCATTTCTCTAACCATTTCTGATTTAGAACACGTTTCATGAGGGTATTGATAGCTTTGATTTCTTATTCTGAAAACTGCCTATTCACTTTCTTCAACCATTTGTCAATGAGGGAATAGCACTTATTCTTGTAAATTTGACACAATTCCCTACATACCTAAGAAATGAAACCTTTATCAAGGAACTTAATACAAAGTTTTGTTCACTAGTTTCCTGCCTTTTTTTTTTCAAATTTTAACAGTTTTGTTTGTACAAAAACTTTTTATGTAATCAAAATAGTATTTTATTTTATTTCTTGATTACTCATGAATTCTCCCTTTACCCATAAATCTGACAAGTAATTTTTTCTATGCTTCACTAATTCCTTAATTATGTCAACCTTGAGTTCATTGAATTCATAAAGGCAATTGAGTAACTTAGTGGATAGACCTGGAATCAAGAAAACTTGAGTTTAACTCTATCCTTAGATATATTCTAGTTATGTGACCCTTGGTATGGCACTTCATCACTTTTTGCCTCAATTTCCTCCCTTGTAAAGTGGGAGCAATAATGCTACACCAGTAGGAGGAGGCTCAGATGAAATAATTGTAAAGTGCTTTCAGCTCTATATAAATGTTAGCTACTATTTGGTGTGTGATATTGGTTTATACATAGTTTCTTCCAGACTAGTTCCCAATACTCCCTATAGTTTTTGTTGAATGGTGATTTCTTGCCCCAATAGCTGGTATCTCTGGGTTGATTAAAAACTGGGTTGTTTTGTTTATTTTACATATTTAGGGCATGATCTCTTGCATTGATCAACATCATGCAGAGCCAAATTGTTTTGATTATTATAACTAGTTTGAAATCTACCCCCTCTTCCTTCCCATGCTGTTTTGTTTTATAAGTCCTTTGAAGTACTTGACCTTATATTCCTGTAGTTGAATTTTACTCTGATATTTTTTCTAGCTCTATACAGGAACTCTTTGAAAGTCTGATGATATGACAGTAAATAAGTAAATTAGTTTAGATATTATTGTCACTTTTATCACATTGACAGCTTATTCATGGGAAATTAATATATTTCTAGTTATTTAGAACTGCCTTAATCAATATGGAGAATATTTTATAATTCTGTTTACATAGTTTCCGTATCTGTCTTCCTGGCAATTAGATGTCTAAGTATTTTACATTGTATTTTATACATTTTTATAAATCTCTCTGTATGTGATTTATATACATATCTTATATTTCTTCTTATAGGTTTTTTCTTAATATACAGAAATGTTCATAATCTATGTGGGTTTATTTTAAAAAAACCCTGAAATTGTGCTGAAGTTGTAAATAGTATTGATTTTTTTTAGTTGACTATCCATAGTTCTTCAAACCATTGTATTATTTACAAAAAGTACTATTTTTGTTTCTTCTTTGCCTATGCTTATTCTCTCAATTTCTTTTTCTTGTTTTATTGCTATATCTAGCATTGTTAGTAGTCTTAAATAGTAATAGTAATAATGAACATCCTTTGCTTCACCTCTTTACAGATAATGCTTGTTTTTAGTTTTAGATAGATATTACTTATCATTTCAAGGAAAGTTTTATTTATTCCACAGCTTTCTAGTATTTTAGCAGGAATGGTTATTGTATTTTGTCAAAAACTTTTTCTGCCTCTTTTAAAATAACTTTCTCTGCTTCCTTTTTATGTTTCTTTTGCTTCTGATTACTGTCTTTGTTATGTAATTTACATCTTATGATGCCTCTTCATTTTCCCTTAGATTTTTTACTTATATTTCCTTACTGAATAAGACAGCCCATCTGTGTGTATATGTATTTCCTCCTTTAATCATTGAGGTTCAAGTGTCACCCTCTCCTTCCCTCTGCAGATTCCTTGTTGTATAAAGGGTTGTGAAATAATTTTTCCTATTTTCTCTTCACCCTTCTCATATTGCATTCTTCTTCACCACCCATTCCATCTTTCTCTTGAGATCATGACAGAGTCACACCCAGGTTGTCTTTCTAATCTAGAGAGACTTGTATGAACTGATGTAAAGTGAGCAGAATCAGGAGAACGTCATACACAGTAACAGTCATATGATGCCATGACTAACTTTGATAGACTTAGCTTTTCTCAGCAATGCAAGAATCTGAGACAACTCAACTCCAAAAGTCTCATGATAGAAAATACTGTCCATAGAAAGAACTGTGGCATCTGAATGCAGATGGAAGCATACTTTTTTTTTCTTTCTCATGGTTTTTCACTTTTGTTATAATTCTTCTTTCACAATATGACTAATGTGGAAATATATTTAATATGATTGTATAACCTGTATCGGATTGGTTGCCCTCTTGTGGAGGGGGCAGAGAGGAAAGGGGAAAAATATTGGAACTCAGGAAAATGAGTCTTTCTGATTTCAGGCCTTCATTTTATTCATGGTGCCAGTTAGCTGACTGTCAAATGAAATTACTAGTATCAAAAATGAAAAGAGTGAATTAACCATCAATGAAGATGAAATCCAAGCAATGATTTGGGGGTATTTTACTAAACTGTATGTCAGTAAATCAGACAATCTAAGTGAAATGGATGAATAGTTGTAAAGACATGTATTACCCAGAGTAAGTGAAGAAAAAAATACTTAAAACACCAGATCTTAGAGAAAGAAGTTGAATAAGCTATCAATGAACTGTCTAAAAAAAAATCCACAGGGCAAGATGGATTCACACATGATTTCTATCCAACATTAAAAAAAAACCTATTAATTCCAATACTGTATAAACTATTTGGGAATAGAAGCAAGAGAAAAGTCCTACCAAATTCCTTTTATGACACATATGTGGTGATTTTATTTAAACCAAGAAGAGCCAAAACAGATAAAGAAAACTATAGACCAGTTTTCCTAATGAATATTAATATAAAAAGGTTAAATAAAATGCTCATAAGGAGATTACAGCACTATATCATCAGGATCACACATTATGACCAGATGATATTTGTACCAGGAATGCAGGGATGGTTCAATAGTAGGAACAGCACCAGCATAAGTGACCATATCAATAAGAAAACTAACAGAAATCATACAATTATCTCAAGAGATGCAGAAAAAGCTTTTGATGAAATACAGCACCCATTCCTAGGGAAAAAAAAAAAAACTAAAGAGCATAGGAATAAATGGAACTTTTAAAAAAAATAAGCAGTACCTCTCAAAAACCATCAGCCAGTATTATTTGTATTGGGGATCATATGGAAGCCTTACCAATAAGATCATGAGAGAAACAAGGATGCACATTTTCACTGCTATTATTCAACATTGCACTAGAAATGTTTGCTATAGCAATAGGAACAGAAGAAGAAATGGAAGGAATTAGTACAGGCAATGAGGAAACAAATCTATCACTCTCTAGATGATATTATATACTTGAAGAATGCTAAAGAATCAACTAAAAGAATTAGTTCAAGTAATTAACAATTTAGCAAAGTTACAGAATATAAAATAAACTCACATAAATCATCAACATTTCCATATATTAGCTAAAAAATCTAGCAGCAAGACATAAAAGAGAAATGTCATTTTAATTGGACAATATAAATTCCTTGAGAGGCTACCTGCCAAAAAAACCCCAGGAACTCTATGAAAACAATTGCAAAACAGTTTTCACACAAATAAAGTAGACCTAAACAATTGGGAAAATGCCATTTGTGCATGTGTGGGCCAAATTAATATAATAAAGAAGACAATTCTACCTAAATTAATTTACTTATCAAATTACCAATTAAGCTACAAAAAATTCTTTTATACAGCTAGAAAAATCATTTAAAAAATCATCTAGAAGAACAAGAGGTTAAGAATATCAAGTGAATTAATTTCAAAAATGTGAAGGATGATGGGCTCGGTGCACAAAATCTTAAACTGTGTAATAAATTTGCTATCATTAAAATTATCTGGTATGGGCTAAGAAATAGAGTGATGAATCAATGGACTAGATTAGGAACAAAAGAAATAGTAGTAAATGCCCATAATAAGCTAGTTTTTAATAACCCAAAGACCTAAGCTTTTTGCACAAGAACTCACTATTTGACAAAAACTGCTGGGAAATCTGGAAAACAGTATGGCAGAAATTAAGTATAGACCAACATCTTCCACCATATATGACGAGGAGGTCAAAATGGGAATATCAGTTTTAGACATAAAGGGTGATGCTATAAGCAAATAAGAAGGCAAAAAATAGTTTACTTGCCAGATCTGTGGAGAAGACAAGAATTTATGACCAACCAAGAGATATAGAGCATTACTAGATTAAAAATGGCTAATTTTGATTCTGGCAAATTGAAAAAAATTTACAGAATCAAAGCCAATGCAACCAAAATTTGAAGGAAAGCAGAAAGCTTCCCAGCTTTAAACAATTTATACATTGTATCTCTGATAAAGGCCTCATTTCTCAAACACAAACAAAACTGAGTCACATTTCTGAGAATACATATCGTTCCCCAATTGTTGATGAGTTTAATGCTTATTTCTCCCTTATATTTATAATCAAATATTGAAGTAAAACCAGTATCTTTTTCAGGAACCTGTAGGTCCTCAGACTCTTAAAGACATTGCTACAAATGGGACTGGAAGCCCATTGTGCCCTACTCAGGGTTGGCTGGGGATAAATTCTTTGATTAGATTGCCCAAAACTGGACAGTTTAGAAGAGTACCCCTCAGTCCTTCATTAGAATAGTTCTACCTCTCATTCTCTCATTAGTTGTTAACCAATCAGAGTTGATTGCTACCCTCTGAAAACCCACTTCTCCAAGGGCATAAAAGCCTCCATGATAGTCCTTGGCACCTGAGAGTGCCACTGACATTTTGTATCAATTAAATGCTAGCATTATTAATGAAATGATTAATTTTCCAATAATTATGTCTCTCAAAATTTTTAATCTTCACAATGGTAAAAAAAAAATATGAACAGACAATTTTCAGACAAAGAAATCAAAGCTCTCTGTATCTGTATTTTGCTCTACGTCACTATTGATTGGACAAATTAAAACAACTCTGAGGTACCACCTCACACCTATTAGATGGGCCAATATGACAGAAAAGGAAAATGATAAAAGTTGTAAGTGACACAGGAAAATTGGGGCACTAGTGCAGTGTTAGTACATTTGGGAACTATTCCAACCATTCTGGAGAACAATTTGGAACTATGCCCAAAGGGCTCTCACGCAGTGCATACCCTTTGATGCAGCAACGCCATTACTAGGTTTGTATACCAAAGAGATGAAATAAGGAAAAATGACACACTTATACAAAAAATATTCATAGTAGATGTTTTTGTGGTGGTGGCTGTGAACTGGAAATCAGTTCTGCTCATTATTTTTACTATGTAGGCTATACATTCTGCTCTCATAATTCTCATGTATAAATCAAAACAGCCCTGACATTTCACCCTACACTCTCAAGTTGAGAAAAATAACAATAGTCAATGCTGGAGGAGTTATGGAAGGATAGGCACATGACTAAATTGTTGGTGGAGCTGTGAAATCATATAGCCATTTCATAGAGCAATTTGGCATTATGCAAGTAAAGTGACTAAAATGTCATTATTCTTTGAATCAGAGATTCCATTACTGACCTCACACCCCAAGGGAGCCATGATAAGAAGAAAGACCCCTTATTCTCCAAAGTATCTATGGCAAGGATTTATGGAGATAGCTAAAAAGTGGAAACAGATGGATACCTATGGCTCATGAGGAATGAGTAAACACATTGGGGTTCATGAACATAACAGAATATTACCATACCATAACAAGTGATGTGTCTGATGAATAGAAAGAGGCATAGAAAGATCTATGTGACCTGATGCGGATTGATGTAAGCAGAGCTAAGAACACAATGTACACAGAAACCATAATGTAAATGGAAACAAAACACCAAAATTCAAAAGTATAACACAAATCATAAAAATCAAGCATGATTCAAATGAAGAGGTACAAGAACACACATCTAACCTACCCCTCTGTGGACATAAGAGGTCCATAAATGGTACAGATAGCACATGATCTCAGACTTTTTCAAGATGTCCATCAGTTGTGCTGAATTATGTTTTCTCCTTAAAAATAGTAGTAGTCATTTCAGATGGTTCTCTGGGAGGGTGAAAGGAAGGATATGTGGCAAATATGGTGATATAAGATACAGAAAAAACAATGAAAATGTATTCTTTCAAAAAAAAGTATGACATACTATTTTTAAAAAAACATGATATGGAAAAAGATTAAGGAGTAAGGGGAGCCAAGATGGTGGAGTAAGCAGTAAGTCACTTTCGCTTTCCCTTATTGACCTTGAAAAACCCAGAGAATATTGTCCCAGGAAAAATTGTGAAACAGTAGAGCCAGCAGAAAGACAAGGTGCAACAGAATTTTAACTCAGAAGGCTTTAGGGATTAACCAGGAAAGGTCCCTCTCACTGTAGCTGAAGGGGACCAGTACAGGAAGGGAGGTGTCTCAGCAAGCCAGTAACCACGTCCCCAGCACCCAGCACAAGAAGCTTGGGATACTACCTTCTGTGCACCCAAAGCAGAAATCAACTTTACAAGACAGAAAAAAAGGCAAACATGAGCAAAAAGCAACATAGAAAAACAATGATCCTAGAGAAGTATCTTGGTGACTGGGAAGATCAAAACACAAATTCAGGAGAGCACAACATTGTCAATATACCCACATCTGAAACCTCAGAGGGGAATATGAAGTGGTCTCAAGTTCACAAAACCTTCTTGGAAGAGCTCAAGAATTATTTTAAAAGTCATGTAAAAGAAGCAGAAGAGAAATTGAACGATTACTTTAAAAATACAGTTGACCAAATGGAAAAAGTACACTGAAGAAAACAACTCCTTAAAAAGTAGAATTGGCTAAGAAACCATGTAATCATCTCAATAGATGCCAAAAAAGCTTTTGATAAAATACAACACCCATTCCTATTAAAAACACTAGAAAGCATAGGTATAAATGGAGTCTTCCTTAAAATAATAAATAGCATCTATCTAAGACCTTCAGCAAGCATAATATGTAATGGGGACAAACTAGAAGCATTACCAATAAGATCGGACATGAAACAAGGATGTCCATCATCACCAGTGTTATTCAGTATGGTACTGGAAACCTCAGCTTTAGCAATAAGAGAAGAAAAGAAATTGAAGGTGTAGAATAGGCAAAGAAGAAACAAAGCTATCACTCTTTGCAGATGACATGATGATATACTTAGAGAATCCTAGAGAATCAAGTAAAAAACTGCTTAAAATGATAAACAACTTTAGCAAAGTTGCAGGGTATAATCAATATATTAAATATATTTTATATATAATGTCTATTATATAATAAACCCACATAAATCATTGGCATTTCTATATATTACCAACAAAGTCCAACAGCAAGAGACAGAAAAAGAAATTCCACTTAAATTTATTGTAGACATTATAAAATATTTGGGAATCTACCTCCCGAAACAAACCCAGGAACTCTATGAACACAATTACAA
>NW_027556267.1:0-15368 GCF_003287225.1 Phascolarctos cinereus | reverse complement strand
AGTAGTGCATGTCCCATGGGACAAAGGGATGTGGGATTGAAAGTGCAGAGCAAGTTGAGTTAGAACTGGCTCAGTGCTGAAAGGAGAGAAAGTGAAATGAGAAATGCAGTAAGGACCTAAAGCACTGATGAATGGACTCACCCCACTGATCAAAGTATCATAGATGGAGACTCATTAGGGAATTCTGAGCCTACCTAATCCAACCCATTCATTGTAGAGGTGAAGAATCTGTTGTGAGAACAAATGGTGAAGTGACTTGCCCAAAGCCACACAAGTTGTTATCATTAGGGGCAGGATTGATCTCAGGTCCTCTGCCCCCAAAGCCAGGAATCCTTCCCTGTTACCACATTTTCTTTGAAGTCATGAATCCTCAGTGTATGGAAGGAAAAACACATATTTGCATGTCTGGAGTTGTTAGCAACATAGCCCTGTTCATTCTCCCCCAAATTCACAAACAAGAGCTATATAATAAAAAATAGGATCATCTGGAAGGAAACATGAAAAGAAAAGTACAAACAAATATGGTTTGGAGGTGGGATATTTTACAGATCTTCCTCCACACCCTAAATCTAGAATTGAGGATTTGCCTGGAGGTATTGGTTCAAGGGTTGCACATGAATGTCTATAATGCAGCCCCAGCATATAATGACATACAAGATACTCAACAAGGCTGTCATGTCTCTGAAATTTAAAACTCATTTTAATCAAGATGTGGGAATTTTTCTTTCCCTCAAAGGGATTCCAGAAAAACACATGAGAGTATTCAGTACAGAAGATGAACCAGCTTGCTAATTCACCAAATCAACTTTGTGTTCTTCTCAGTGAGGAAGAAAGCATAGTTGGTAATGTGGTGGGACGTTGCTGAATCCAACATAATTGGGCTTTACTCTAATTTCATTTGGATCTCCAACTGGTTTGAGAGTGAAGTTCTGTAGAATGGTGGTAAGGAACAAAAATACCTCCATCTTCGCCAGGCCCTCTCCAGCACAAGACCGTTTTCCTAGAAAGAAATGGAATTCTGCTTGGTAATCTTCATGGAATATCACAGTCAGCCAGAGTGAAACAGACTTGCTGATCCAGCACAATAATGGGAAAAGGAGTAAAAGAGAAATAAGTATATGGGCAGAAATGGTGAGAACTATTATTATTAGTTATAATTCAACCATTAATGGCCATAAGGAGAAGGAAGGAATTCCTTCTTCACACATTCTTCTCACAGTAACCCCTTGTGTAATGGATCTTGCAATGGAATTAGAGGGCAGGTGAGCCAGCCAAGAGGCTCTCATCTATTCAGGGCTCTGAGAAAAAGCCAGGTCACGGGAATACTAGAAAAGACATTGTATGTCATGTCAGAGTGGGCTATGTGTCTTCAGAAGAACTGCCAGGAGAAGCTCAGCCAGAGGAGAGTGGGAGAGAGATAGGATTCTCCTTTTAGGGTGAGAGGTAGAGATGAGAAGGGTTTCTTTTTACCAATAGAAAAAGGCATGAAGTGGTCACTTTTCTTGAATTTCCCGTTCTCATCCAGGAAGTGCTGTGGGTCAAACTGGTCAGCCTTGGAAACTCTTTCTTGTCATGCAACACTGGGGTGAGCAGTGGGAATATTGTTGTGCCCTAAAGGAAGAAATTCCAGAGGAGAGTCAGGTATCATTACGAATATCCTTTGTAGTCTTGTCCCAAGAATCTTCAGAGACTCACTATGTTCTCTAGTACAAAATGCATACTTCTTTGCATGTGCATGAGATGTCACGCCATTAAGAATCTGCTTAGGCCCCAGTCTAGCTTTCCAGAGTGATGTCCCCATTATTGTCCCCATCAAGCCTTCCTTGGGGCTCCAGCTGAACTAGTCCAGCTGCTGTTCCCCATCCACAAAGCCCCTCTGTGGTCTTCATGCCTTTATAGTGACCATGTCCCACACCTGGAAGCCACTCCTTGCTCACTTCAGCCTTTTAGATTCCCAGCTTTCTTCAAGGATTGGCCTGGGTAACCCTCTTACAGGAAACCTTGGCTGAGGTGCTAAGCTCTTTGTGCTCTCCCTACCCTCAGTTCTTTGGTCTATACATCATGTGTGCACCTGCTGCCTGTGGGACTCTGGGCAGAACATGTCAATGGCCAGTGGCCCAGGCAATGCTTAAAACTCTAGGGGCAGACCAGGCTACCTCCTGAGGGAGTTCTTCAGCAAGAAGCCACTTTGCCAATCAAATCACAGCTTGGGTCTGAAGGAAAGAAATAATACTTTAGGCTACTTTTCTGGTTCCAAACTCAGCTCCCTCCTGCACAAGCCAAAGTCTTCAATGCGTCAAAAACCCTTCTATTCTCGCCTTGTTTCAATAGCACTTGGCCTAGCAAATTTCACATGGTAAGTTCTTACTGAAGCCTTCATGATTTCAACTAAACAAGTGCCTCAGTGGGGTACATTAAATGTGAAGTTAGGTGTGATGCTCCCTTCACTTTTCCTTGAGGGAGTATAGTTTTGCTCAGCCATTGCTAGGAAACTTCAATCTAATTCATTTTAATTCATTCACTGTTTATTTAGCAACCCCGGAAAGCAGTATTTTAGAGTCTAAAGACCTAGGTTCAAGTCTCATCTCCAACACTTAAATGATCTTAGGGAAGTCATTACACCTGAAAATCAATGTCCCTATCTACACAATGGGACAGATAATAGTATTTATACATTCTGCTTCACTGCCTAGTAAGAGAAAAGGACAAAAACATTTCTCTTGAGCAACCTCACCCTGTTACGTTCCCTGTACATTTTCTTTCCAGAGCATTACTGTGGTGAATGAGAAGCAGGAAGAACAGAGATAAGGGCACACTTTTCTCTTATTCTTCATTTAGCACCACATGCAAGTAGCTGTATGTAATAAAGCACTGCCTCAAGGAGAACTTTAAGTGAGATCATGACAATGGGACTCCATTTTCTCATGTCCATGATGAGATCATTGGAATAAATGTGTTTAAGATCCCATTCTCCCAAGACTACTGACTTTGGGGAGGATATATTGTTGGAAATGGATGTCCGGTTCACTGCATGGGGTACGTTGAGAGGTATGAGGTCAATGAATCTTTGCACTTCATGCACCACAGCATCCATATAGGGCATATCTTGTCTGTCCTTTATGGAAGGAAGTCGATTATGTCCAATCACACGTCCAATTTCCTCATGAATTTTTGCTGCAGAGACAAAAAATACAAATCACCACTCAATGTTCCACTCTCCTGGGAATGCTCAACTGAGCCTGTGTGGAATATCTGCCCATTGTTATGACCTAAGATGATTCTCACATGGGCTCAGTGTCCTCCTCCTACTCAGTCAAGGATACAAAGGCTTCTGTAACAGCAATAGGATAAACTTCCATGATTTACTGGATGGGAGTCAGAAAGAATTGTGTTTACATTTCTCTTTAGACACTACCTGTGTAAATTCAGGCAAGTCATTAAATCTATGTAAGCCTCATTTTGTTTATCTGAAAAACGAGGATCATAAATTATCTGTCTTCTAAGGTCCTTACTCCTCTAACCCTATATTGTGATTTATAAAATGGAGATTAAAAAGCACCTCCATTAGCAGACATCAAATGAAATTACATGTCAAGTTATTTGTAACCCTCACATTCTTTATGATTATTATGCCAGCTTTTGTTTTCAAAGCAAGTAGATGCCTTCATTTGAATTTGATAGTGCTGGTGATGGCATTATCATCTTGATTTAAACCATTCACCAGCTGTGTATCTCAGCTCCTGTCTCAATACCCTGAGCTGCTGAGGCATAGAATCTCAGCATTACAGGTGACATGTTTTCACCTAGGGCCATCCATAGCTGAACAGGAATCCTGACTCTAATGGACTGAACAAAGGGTCAACCAGCCTTTGCTTGAGAATCTCTAGTAAGCAAGAACTCACTATTTCCTGCACAGCTGAATGGACTTTGGAGAATTTTAATAGTTGGTAAGTCTTTCCTTACATGAAGTCTCCATTTGTCAATTTGTAAGGTCTACCTATGGTTCCTACTTCTGCCTCCTTAGATCCAGCAGTATGCCTGGCAGAAGGCAAGCCATTTGAGGAAAGGGGTGTTTCATTTGAGTCTTTATATGCTAAGCATAGAACTGAGGGTGCACAGTGGGAGCTTTATATGTGCTTTAAAGTGAATTGAATTCCCCATAATACACCGCCACATGCTTAAATAACAAACAGGTCTTGTTTAGGGTCCTGTTTTCTTCAATATGCTACTGTCTGACCTGTTGCTGATCTGTGAGGAAGTCATGCAAATCCAATAGGGGGAAAGCAGAGGCCAGCTCCTGAGCAAGCTGCAGGGATGGGAAAGCAAGCCTGGTCTGAAAGCATGGCAATTCCTGTACTTTACCTTGGACCTCAGGATGTTTCAGAATGAGCAGCAGGCCATATCTTACGGTGCTGTGCGTTGTCACTGTTCCTGCACTAAATAAATCTCTTCCTATCATTTTTAGATTTTCCAAGTCAAATTCAGACTGGGGATTATCTTTCTCCTAAAGGAGAGATACAAAATAGATTAAGTAATGAGAGACAGCAGGGAAAGCCATTAGTAACCATGTGAAGTTCTTAAAGTTTGTCTTAGGAGCCCTCCCCCACCTTCATTTCCCCACTCTTAAACAGAATAACCTTCCTAATGCTCTTAGGTTTCCCCTGTTCATCCACAGGCTTACCTTTCCTAGGCAACCTTCTTCCATCCAGAAACATGACATAGTGAATAGAGCACTAGGCCTTGAATCAGGAAGATCTGAATTAAACTTTATTCTCAGCTAAGGGTCTGTGTCCATGGGAAAGTCATTTAATTTTTCTGGGCCTCAGTTTCCTCATATGTTAACAGGAGAGAGCTGGATCCTTTCAGCTCCTATTCAGCTCTCTATGGAATATGAATGCAATTGAAAGCACACTTCTTGAACAGCTTTGTTTATTATTCTTGGTTTTTTTTTCCTTTTTCTTTCACAATGCAATATGAAAATGTGTTTTTCATGACTGCATATGTATAACCTCTATTGCATTACTTGCTTTCCCAATGAGGAGAGGGAAGGAGGGAGAGAATTTAGAATTCAAAATTTTAAGAAATTAATGTTAAAATTATTTTCATAAGTAATTGGAAACAATAAAATGTTAAATTAAAAAATTAAGTAGATATAAGTGGATAGAAGGAAATTAAGAAGAAAGCACAAACAGCAGAATACCTTTGAAAATACCATATGGAAATTATGATAGATATTTTACACTGAGAGGTAAAAAATGACAATTCATACTTCCGTATAACATCCTCATTTGTGTTCATCTGTGAGTATGCACTTTTTTTTGTTGTTTAAATTTAGAATAATTTTTTAAGGCACAAAAAAGTAGTAATAGAGCTGTAACTCAAATAGTCTTGGCTTTCATAGTGCTGACATTTGCCTCAATTCAATTCTTTTCAATTTAGTCAAATATATTTCTAGAAACTAGGGAGCTACCTTGATGCAATCCAGGACTTTGGGACACATTGTATATCAAGCCATCTGAAACTGGTTAGTTCTTTTAGCCTCGACATGAATAAAAGCTATGTTCCATTTTTTTGTTATGAGGGAATTGCCATAAGATATGCAATGATGAAGAGCTGAGAAAATCTCTGTGACTGGAGGACTTACCGCCAGGCTACCCAAAGTTGCTAGCTCTTTACTTCTCTTTTTATATTTCTAATCCCACATTTTATTCTTATGTGGCATATTGGATAAACTGTTGTCCCTGAAATCAGGAAGAATAATATTTATTGTATGATCTTGGAAAATTCAATTTTCCTCTTAGTGCTCTCAAAAACCTCTCTAGGACAGCATGTTGTATAAAAAGTACCAATCTGTATCAGTATAGAAAACCTCTCAATACAGAAACTTAAGGTAGAGTTGGAAGCTGTGGGTTCAAATCCTGCTATGCCACTTCCTGGTTAGCATACTTGGATCCAAAGTCCACGTGTCTCCATTTGTATAAAGAGGTTAACAATGCTTACACTGCTTGCTTCAGAAATGATATGAGTTGAAGGAAATAATATCTATAAAATGCTTGATGAATCTTACAGTGCTAAAGAGAGCCATAGGATCATAGTTAGAGTTGGATGGAAAGTTGGAAGATATTGAGTCCAATGGCTTCATTTGACATATGAGGAACTGAAGCCTTAGTTAAGACAAGTGGCTTGACCAAGGTGACATAGAGAGTCATCAGCAGAGCTTGGATTTGATCCTCTGTCCCCAAATCCAGACCCTTTGCCAGTATCCCAAACAACCTCATGGTTTGCACTACTGAGCTCACATGATACTTTGTGGTGGTCAAAGGAGATGATGCACAAAAATTGCATTACCCATTGTAAAGCACTATAATTATACTTGTGTATAACTTTAAAAGCTATGTACAGATCTAATAATGACATAGCTTTTCTGCTTATTGCCTCTAAATTGAACCTCAGAATAGAGCAAATAGGAATGAAGTAGAATTCCATCTTGTCTAGAATGCTCTGCAGGGTTTGAGGGTTTGATGGACCCAGTGCCATTTTATCCCCAAATGGGAGCACTTGGAAGACCTCACCACTCAGATAGAATCTTTCTGGCTCCCCAGCATGATAGTACCCAAAAGCGTTCATGAGCTTGTGTCTCCATGCATGAGGTCTCCCCTGATCATAATGATCAGATGTTTGATTCAAAGTGTGCTCCCATCTTTATATGCAACTAGGAAAAATGAAATAATGAAAAGTGAGCCCCTTCTGAATGTAGGTCACTCTTTCTTGTCCTTGCACCATGTGTCTTCCATCTGTGTGGAACCAATCAGCAGGAATTAAATAATAGCAGTGCTGGTTTAGATACATAGATAAGTTTCAAAGAAATTTAATCCTGCTCAGAAGTTTGCGTCAGGTTCAAAAGAGTCTATGGGTGGTCACCAGGGTCCATGTCTCCTATAAACACTGAAAAAAGTTTATCTCTGTTTGGGTGAAACCATAGTTCAGGCAGGATCCCAGTTTTGGCTGCCATTCACTGGGTGCATGACCTTGTGTAAATCTTAGGCTGTCCCTGCTGAAATTTCCTCATGTCTAAACTAGGGGCAGGGTAGGGGGAACTAGGGTATCACAGGATCACAAGAGATGACTGAGAGCTAGGTTTTCTGGTCTAACATTCTTAGTATTTAGGTGGAGGAAACTGAGGTCTAAGTATGGGAAGGGACCTGACCAAGGTCAGAGTGGTAGCAAATAGTAGAGCCAAGATGGCCTTCTCTGCCATTGGTATACACTTCAATGGGTCTGTGATTGTATCAGTGGGAGGACTCCTTTTGACAATGCAAATGGCAATCCAGCCACAGCTTTCCAGGCTGGACAGCTTTTGGGGGAATGCTTGTAAAAATTCTCCATAGAGGCAGGATGTAGATGTGTGCTGATAAATGCTTAAAAGTCAGCTCTCTCTCAAAATAAAATGTATATTTGACACACTTTTAAGTTTAGTCTGCACTATTACTATTTTCTCCATCACATTCTTAAATACAGAAATAAAAGAATAGATCCAGCTCTTACTTGTGGTATTTGTCAGATGTCCAAGATGAAAATGTTCACACTTAGAATTTAACAACCAGCTCTCCTGAGATGGATTGAGATGGCTGTATCACACTGTTGGACAAGAATCATTTTATTTTCTTTGTAAAGCTCTTAGAATCTCTTTTGCCCCAACAAAGCAAGAGGATTTGGTAGAATAGCACCTTTGGACAAATTTTCCAAGGTGATATAATTCCGTTGGATGGAAGAGGGGGACCAATGCTCTGGGAAGGCTCAGTGTGGCAAGGGAATGGTAACTGCTTGACACTCTACTTCAGGGTTTTTGTAAGGACCTGCAGTCCTTTTTGAAGTGATGTCTGTGTGCTGATCAGAAGCAGTTGTCAAGGGGTCTGGAATCAGGGTTCATTGGCATTCCCAAGGCTCTGTGGTAACAATCCTGGGCTGTCTCCATCTTTTTTTTCCCCATGGAAACTTGGTATTGTTTTGACAGGTACATTTGTTTTCCTCCTTATCTTAAGATGACTTCCTGCATTAGCTATTTTGGGCACCTGACTCACTAGCTGATTATAGTAATCAGAGCAAGAGGGGATGAGTGTCTTAACTAGGTCCATGAATGTGTGTGGTACAAATCGCTGTTGTACGTCCTTCATGCTTGAAGACTACCAGTGCCATCATGAGAGGGATGTCTTGACTTATGTGTGAATTGGATTTAAGTGAGGCAGAGTTGTGCAAAGTCATCAGCCTTGTCTCCTTTTAATATTTACCAATTGGGGAGGAACTAATTATTCTCTATGAATTCATGAAACTTTGCCCAGATGAACTACATTCTTGGGACTTGGAAGAAGAAATAAAGGGGAAGGGAAGGAAATAAACATTTCTATAGTGCCTACTCTATACCAGACAGTGTACTAAGCGGTTGTTACAAATAATATTTCATTTGGTTTTCTGCAAGGGGAACTGCTGGTGCAATAATGAACTAGTACAACCATTCTTGACAACACTTTGCAACTATGCCTAAAGGGATATAAAACTCTACATACCCTTTGACCCAGCAATACCACTATCAGCTCCATATTCCAGAGAGATCAAAGAACAAAGAAAAGTGCCTAGACATATAAAAATATTCATAGCAGCTCTTCTTTTGGTGGCAAAGAAGTGGAAATCGAGATGCTCATCAATTGGGGGTTGGCTGGAAAAGCTGTGGCATATGTTTGTGATGGAATACTTTTAGGCTATAATAAATCCTGAGGGGAATGATTTCAGAAAAGCATGCGAAGAACTATGTATACCTGATGCAAAGTTAAATGAGAAGAACCAAGAGATCATTGTGCACAGTAAGAGCAATGCTGTAATGATGATCATTTGTGAAACTGACTACTCTGATCAGTACAATGATCCAAGGCAATTCCAAAGGATTCATGATGAAAAGAATGCTATCCACCTCCAGAGAGAGCGCCAGTGATCTCCAAATATAGTTCTTCTGTGTATTCTCACCATCTGTTATTAATTTCTTCTGCCTCCCTACCAGTTTTGTCTTTTATTCCTCCCATTTTTTTCTTTTAAAAAATTTTATTTTATTAATTTCTTTTGATTTATCAACAATCACTTCCATATGCTTTTGAGTTTAAATTTTCCCCCCCTTCCTCCCCACGTCTCTCCCCAAGATGTTGCACAATCTGGTATAGGCTATACATTTTCATTCATATTAAACATATTTTCATATTAGTGATGTTGTAAATAAAAATTAAAATCAATAGGAGGAACCACCAGAAAGAGGAAACAAAACTCAGCATAAGAGAAAAAAAGATAGCAACTCAACTTCCATAGTTCTTTCTTTGGATGTGGATAGCATTTTCCATCACTAGGCTTCTGGAGATGTCTTAGATCATTGTATTGCTAACGGTTGTTTATCAATATCAATCATCGCACAACATGGCTGTTATTTTACACAATGTTCTCTTGGTGCTGGTCACTTCACTCAGCATCAGACCATATGAGTCTTTCCAGGTTTTTCTGAAGTCACACTGTTCATCATTTCTTATAGCACAATAGTATTCCATTATATTCATATACCACAACTTGCTCAGCCATTCCCCAATTGATGGGCAGCCTCTCAATTTCCAATTCTTCACCACCACAAAAAGAGCTGCAATGAATATTTTTGTACATGTGGGTCCTCTTCTCATTTTTATTATCTCTTTGGGAAATAGCCCCAGAAGTGCTATTGCTGGGTTAAAGGGTATGCACGTTTTGATAGTCCTTTGGGCATAGTTCCAAATTGTTCTCAAAAATGGTTGGATCATTTCACAACACCCACAATGCATTAGGTTTCCAATTTTCCCACACCTTTTTTTGTAAATTTTATTTTATTTAAAAAAAATTTTTTTCCATATGCTTTTGAGTCGAAAATTTTTGTCCCTTTTTCTCCCCCCACCCTCCCCAAGACAGCACACAATCTGACATAGGCTTTACATTTACATACCCATTAAACATATTTTCACATTAGTGAAGTTGTAAGTAAAAATTAAAACAAATAGGAGGAACCATCAGAAAGATGAAACAAAACTCAACAGAAGGTAAAAATAAGTAAGAGTGATTGAACTTCCATAGTTCTTTCTTTGGATGTGGACAGCATTTTCCTTCCCAAGACCTCTGGATATGTCTTAGATCCTCGTAATGCTGAGAAGGGTTCAGCTTAACATTCTTAGTCATTGTATAACTTGGCTGCTATTGTGTACAAAGTCCTCTTGGTTCTGCTCACTTCACTCAGCATCAGACCATATAAGTCTTCCCAGGTTTTCCTGAAGTCTGCCTGTTCATCATTTCTTATAGCACAACAGTATTCCATTACATTCATATACCACAACTTGCTCAGCCATTCCCCAATTGATGGGCAGCCTCTCAATTTCCAATTCTTCACCACCACAAAAAGAGCTGCTATGTATATTTTTGTACGTGTGGGTCCTTTTCCCATTTGTTTGATCTCTTTGGGATAGAGCCCTAGAAGTGCTATTGCTGGATCAAAGGGTATGCACATTTTTGTATCCCTTTGGGCATAGTTCCAAATGGTTCTCCAAATGGTTGGATCATTTCACAACTCCACCAACAATGTATTAGCATTACAACTTTCCCACATCCTCTCCAACATTTATCATTTTCCTGTTTTGTCGTGTTGGCCAATCTGATAGGTGAGATGTGGTACCTCAGAGTTGTTTTGATTTGCATTTCTCTATTCAATAATGATTTAGAGCATTTTTTCATATGACTATAGATGGCTTTAATTTCTTCAACTGAGAACTGTCTGTTCATATCCTTTGACCATTTATCAATTGGGGAAGGGCTTGTGTTCTTATAAATTTGTCTTAATCTCTATATATTTTAGAAATGAGGCCTTTATCAGAAAGACTTGTAAAAATTCTTTCCCAATTTTCTACCTTCCTTCTAAACTTAGTTGCATTGGCTTTGTTTGTGCAAAAGCTTTTCAATTTAATGTAATATTATTTCATTGTGTATGGTGCCTTTTAGCAGGATGTAGTTTCCTTCCTTATCTCTTTTGATTAGATCTATTTTTGCTTTTGCTCTATCAGAGATCAGGATTGCTACCCCTGCTTTTTTTTTACTTCAGCTGACATATAATATATTCTGCTCCAGCCTTTTACTTTACCCTGTATGTGTCACTCTTTTTCAACATGTGTTTCCTGTAAACAACATATTGTAGGTTTATGGTTTTTAATCTATTCTGCAATCCATTTCCGTTTTATGGGAGAGTTCATCCCATTCACATTCAGAGTTATGATTACTATCTGTGTCTTTTTCTCCATCCTTTCCCCCCTATTTATGCTTTTCTTTCTCCTTTTTCCTTTCTCCCCTTCACTAGTGTTTTGCTTTTGACCACTGCTCCTTCAAGTACCTCCCCCTTTTATTATCCCTTTCCCTTTTCTTCCCCTTTAGTCTTACTGCTGCTTCCCTCCCTTCTTCCCCCCCCTTTTCTTTCCTCCCTCCCTTTTCTTTCCCCTTTTCCCTCCTACTGCCTATAGGGCAAGTAAGATTTCTATACCTAACTGATTATATTATGCCCTTCTTCAGCCTAATCTGATGACAGTAAGGTTCAAACAATGCTTGCCCCCTTCTTTCCCTCTGCTGTAATAGGATTTTGTGTCTTTTCCTGTAATGTAATTTACCCTTGTCTGCCTCCTCCTTTCTCAGTACCTTTTCTACGATTAGATTGATCCACTTATTTGGATCCATTTAACCCACTAGATTAGATTTTTTTTAACATTACATCAAAGTCAACTAATATCCACCCTCTTTATGTATAGTCCTTTAACAAGGTGTAATAACAATACAGTTCTCAAGGGTTGCAAGTCTCATATTCCCTTGTAGGGGTTTAAACATCCCCCCTGCCCTTATTAACAACATATTTTATCCTTCTGTCCCATTTACCTTTCTAAGTCCTTCTTGAGTCCTGTACTTGATGATCAAATCTTTTGTTGAGCTCTGGTCTTTTTATCAGGAAAGTTTGGAAATCTTCTATTTCGTTGAATATCCACCTCCTCCCTTGAAAAATGATGCTCATTTTTGCTAGGTAATTGATCCTTGGCTGCATTCCAAGCTCCTTTGCCTTATGGAATATCATGTTCCATGCCCTGCAGTCTTTTAATGTAGAAGCTGCAAGGTCCTGTGTAATCCTGACTGTGGTTCCATGATATTTAAATTCTTTCTTTCTGGCTGTTTGCAGCACCTTCTCGTTCATCCAGTAATTTTGGAATTTTGCTATTATATTTCTTGCATTGTCAATTTGGGATCTCTTTCAGGTGGTGATCAGTGGATTCTTCCTATGGTTATTTTCCCTTCTGGTTCTAGGACTTCTGGGTAGTTTTCCTTTATGATTTCCTGAAAGATACTGTCCAGGCTCTTTTTTTCATCATGATTTTCAGGTAGTCCAATAATTTTTTATGTTGTCTCTCCTGAGTTGATTTTCCAGGTCGGTTGTTTTACTGATGAGGTATTTACATTTTCATCGATTTTTTCATTTTTTTGTTTCTGTTTGACTGAGTCTTGCTCTCTCATAGAGACATTAGTTTCCATTTGTCCAATTCTAGCTTTTAAGAGATTGTTCTCTTCTGTTAGTTTTTGTACTTCCTTCTTCAACTGGCCAATTGTGTTTTTAGGGACTTGTTTTCTTCAGTGTACTCTTCTGTTAGTTTTTTCTTCCTTCTCCATTGGCCAATTGTGTTTTTAGGGAGTTGTTTTCTTCAGTGTATTTTTTTTTCCAACTGGCCAATTGTATTTTTGAAGGACTCTTTTACCTCTCTCATTTGACTATTAAAATCCTTCTTGAACTCTTCTAAGAAGGCTTTTTGGGCTTCAGACCAGTTCATATTCCCTTTTGTTGTTGCAGATGTGGGTTTGTTGACAATGTTGTCCTCTTCAGAATTTCTGTCTTGATCTTCACTCTTCTCATAATATGAATCTATGGTATGTTTCTTTTTACTCATAGTGTTTCTTTGTTCCCTGGCCTTTAAAGAGCTTGAGCTCTCCTGCTGGGGCACAGAGGGTACTAACCCAAGCTTCTTGTGTTGGGAGCCTAGGTCTTGGTCACTGGCTTTGCGTGCTGGGGCCTCTTATGCTGGGAATTGGAGGCTATAGGGTTCTGGCAGCTTACCTGGTGTTGGGCTGGAATCAGCAAGGCTGGAACTTTCAGGCAATTCTAGGTTGCCTGCTTTTCCATTCCTTTGACTGTCTTCTGCTCCTTTTAGATGGCTGTTGCAGGATGTTTATCTGACTGGGGCCCCCTGCAGTGTTGTCTCCCTCATTTCTGCTAATGCAGGGGGAGATGCCTTTGCGGTGGATTGCCGAGACTCCTGGTGGTTTTCTGAGCTGGTTTCCACCGGTCCCCCCCCCCCAGCCCTCAGGAGACACTCGGAGGTCCAGGTGTTGATGTTTGACTGCTCTACCACCTGGGCTTCAGGATCTCTTCACAATTGGGGGCTTCAGGGCTCCTACAGCTCACCTGGTGTTGGGCTAGAATCAGCAAGGTCGGGGCTTTAGGAAGCCTTTAGGTTGTTTTCTTCACCTCCATTCAGATGAATGCTGCAGGGTACTTATCCGCCTGGGGCCCCTTGTTTTTTCTGAGGCACTGGGAGACCCATTTGCTGGGCTACTGCATTGCTGTTCCTTGTCTTTCTTCTAGTTCAGGTTTTCCAGGGGGTTTTTGGGGGGTGATGTTTTCTGGGTTTTCAGAGGTTGATAGGGGAGAGTGTGAGCGACTACCTTTTCACTCTGCCATCTTGGCTCCCCTAGAGGATTTTCCCTCACCTAAGTGTGCATATCCCAATTTTCCCACATCTTCTCCAACATTTATCATTTTCCTGTTTTGTCATGTTGGCCAATCTGATAGGTGTGATGTGGTACCTCAGAGTTTTTTGATTTGCATTTGTCTAATCAATAATGATTTAGAGCATTTTTTCATATGAGTATAGATGGCTTTAATTTCCTTATCTGAGAACTGTCTCTTCATATCCTTTGACCTTTTATCAGTTGGGGAATGACTTGTATTCTTATACATTTGTCTTAATTCTCTCTATATTTTAGAAATGAGGCCCTTATCAGAGAGACTGGTTGTAAAAATTCTTCCCCAATTTTCTACCTTCCTTCTAATCTTAGTTGCATTGGCTTTGTTTGTGCAAAAACTTTACAATTTAATGTAATCAAAATTATCCATTTTTCTTTTCATAATGTTCTCTATCTCCCGTTTGGTCATGAATTCTTCTGTTCTCCATAAATCTGACATGTAAACTATTCCTTGCTGTCCCAGTTTGCTTACAGTATCAGCCTTTATATCGAAATCAAGAGCCCATTTTGACTTTATTTTGGTATATGGTGTGAGATTTGGTCTATGCCTAGTTTGTGCCATACTCTTTTCTAGTTTTCCCAGCAGTTTTTTTTCTTCAAAGAGTGGGTTCTCATCCCAGAAGCTGGGGTCTTTGGGTTTTTCAAATAATAGATTACTATAGTCATTGACTATCGTATCTT
Source organism: Phascolarctos cinereus (assembly GCF_003287225.1). Lineage (NCBI taxonomy): Eukaryota > Metazoa > Chordata > Mammalia > Diprotodontia > Phascolarctidae > Phascolarctos > Phascolarctos cinereus. Next base: position 809 of record NW_027556267.1, on the reverse strand, counting down.
GCATTTAAGCTATTCCACTGATCCACCACTCTATTTCTTAGCCAGTACTAAGCAGTTTTGATGATTGCTGCTTTATATACTACAATTTAACATCTGGAATTGCTAAGCCACCTTCCCCTGCATTTCTTTTCATTAGTTCCTTTGATATTCTGGACCTTTTGTTTTTCCAAATGAATCTTCTTATTATTTTTTCTAACTCTATAAAATAATTTTTTGGTAGTTTGATTGGTATGGCACTGAATAAGTAAATTAGCTTAGGTAGAGTTGTCGTTTTATTATATTAGCTCAGTCTACCCATGAGCACCTGATATTTTCCCAAGTATTTAGATCTGATTTTATTTTGTGAAAAGTGTTTTGTAATTGTGTTCATAGAGTTCCTGGGTTTGTTTTGGGAGGTAGACTCCTAAATATTTTATAATGTCTACAGTAAGTTTAAATGGAAATTCTCTTTCTATCTCTTGCTGTTGGCTTTGTTGGTATATATAGAAATGCTGATGATTTATGTGTTTATTTTGTAGCCTGCAACTTTGCTAAAGTTGTTTATTATTTCAAGTAGTTTGTTACTTAATCCTCTAGGATTCTCTAAGTATATCATCATGTCATCTGCAAAGAGTTATAGCTTTGTTGTTTTTGTCTATTCTAATAACTTCAATTTTTTTCTCTTATTGCTAAAGCTAACATTTCCGGTACAATATTGGATAATAGTGGTGATAATGGACATCCTTGTTTCACCCCCGATCTTATCAGAAATGCTTCTAGCTTGTTGCCATTACGTATAATGCTTGCTGAAGGTTTTAGATAGATGTTGT
>NW_027556266.1:0-15391 GCF_003287225.1 Phascolarctos cinereus | reverse complement strand
ATCATTATTTCCATTTTTGCAGTTGAGTAAACTGAGGCAAACAGGATGAAGTGACTTGACACAGATAGTAAGTGTCTGAGTCTGGATTCAAATGCAAGTCCTCCTGACCCCAGATTCAGGCCCTACAACTGTGCTCCCTAGCTGGCCTTAGTAGAATCCCTCAGGGTTCCAGGCTTGTCCTGGGCTGATTTTAATCAGTGATCTGCATAAAGCACAGAGGAGATGGTCATCAAATTTGCAGATGACACAAAATGGGCTTGGCTGGGAGGAGGGGGCAGATAACTAACATATTGGATGATAGAATCAGAATCTAAAAAGATTTTGATAGGCTAGATCATTGGGCTGAATCTAATGACACAAAATCTAACAGAAATCAATGTAAAGCCCTACACTTGGATACCAAAACTCAATTTCCTAAGTATAAAAGGGGAAGGCATAGTTAGACAGCTGTGCTGTGGAAAAAGTAATGGGGACTTTAATGGACACAAGCTTAACATAAATCAGTCGTATGATGAAACTGTCAAAAGCGCTAATGCAATCTTTGAGCTCCATGGAGTGGGCGCTGGCTTCCAGGAACAGGGAGCACCCTGCCTTCATCAGGCTTCATCTGGAGGAACACGTTCTGGTCTGGGTGCCACAATTTAAGAATGACATTGAGAAGTTGGGGGAGCGTCCAAAGGCACCAAACAGAACGATGAGCTCTGTTTAATAAGAATGAGTGGGTGTTTAACTGGAAGAGAAAAGATTCAGGGAGGGCATGATGATTGTGTTTTATGTAAAGGACAAATTCGATTTGTTCTCCTTGGTCTGGGTGGGCAGAACTAGGAATCATAGTAGAAGTTAGAAGAGGATGAATTCAATCCGATGTCAGGGAAAACTTCCTAGCAATTAAGGCTGAGCCCAGGAGAGGTAGTAAGTTCCCCATCACGAAAGCTCTTCAAGTAAAGGCTGGTTTGATACCACTTATGGTATATGGTACATAGCAGGGATTGTGTTGGTCATGATGGGTGCCAGGCCCCATCTGAGTCTCAAATTCAGGACCTCTGGTCTGTCTGAAATCTTCTTTTCCAGCCTTATTTTATTCTCCTTTAGGGAGAGAAGTGGTGGAGAGTAAGCCAGACTCAGAGCTAGGGAAACCTGAGTTTCGATTCCCCTTCTCACACAGCAAGGTGAATCAATGGATGGAGTGCTGGGCCTGGAGTCAGGAAGACCTAAGTTCAAAAGCAGCCTCAGACACTTACTAGCTGTGTGACCTTGGGCAAGTCACTTCACCTTAGTTTGCCTAGGAGGCAGTGCCAGGTGTGGTTAGGGAGAGCTGAGTTCAAACCGCCTCAGAAACTTCCTCACTGAGTGACCCTAGTCAAATTGATGAACCTCTTTCAACCTCAGTCGGTATTTTTTGGAATCAGAATTATCTATGAGAGAAGGAGTATGGTACAGGGCTAGAGCTAGCCTCCAAGCCAGGAAGACCTGGTTCACATCCCACCTCTGACACACACTAATTGCTATGTGACCCTGGAAGCGTTATTTTATTTCTCAGCTGTCCGATAACTCTATCTCAGAGCAGGTGGCTACCTACATTTCTAGAGAAGTTTCCTTTTATGCGAGTTCCCTAGATCAATGAAATCAGTCAGTCAAGTATGTGTTATATTATACCAGTCACCGTGCTAAGAATGGGGATAAAAAGAAAATGCCCAAAAGGAGTTCACCTTCTAATGAGTTCAGTCCCTGTTCCCTAGTTATCTGGGTATTAGCCATTATCCCCTGATAGATAATAAACTAGGGAAAGGCAGAAGCTGGTCTTGGTCAAAAAGTAACCCTAAGATTTCCTTCCTCTTGGGGACAAGGCCATTCATTATACAAAGAGAGCCTGATAGAGTGCTTTCTACACACGTCATAGGAGTGCTTATGAAAGATCTGTTGAACTGAATTGACCTGATTTCAGCCCCAGTATTTATTGCTGTGTGAGAATGAGTTTTCCTCTTCTGATTTCCTTTGAAATGGTTTGCTACTCTGGAGAAACAGGATTTAAACCTTAAAGTCAACTCTGATCTTTCAGGCAGATCAATATGGTATGGAGAGGTTTTGAATTTGGTTCTCTCTCCACTAACCTTTCACTTGAGACCACAGAACCTAGGACGATATTCATAAAAATGTCTGCATGTGGTTGTAAGTAGAAGCCAGCCAAGGGTAATGATTACACCCTCCACTAATTGGCAAACACTGGAAGAGATAGATGTAATCTTCTTTGCAAAGTTGAAGTGACTTTCAAATTTAAAAAATAATCCTTCTCCCCAGTGGTTCAATTTCAGATGTGGATTGCCTTTTCTACTTTCCTTTTTCATCCCCAATCCAATCCTAACTGTCATATTCAATATCAAGGCCAGCCTTTATGCCAACCTCAACCCCAGCCCTAATCTCATCACCCACATCTTACCTCTAATTTTCAACCCAAACTTCAATGCCAGCCACAATCCAAAGCTCCACGCCAATCCCAACTCTCAAATCTACCCCATCTTAGTCCTCTGAATGACCCAACTAAAGTTGGAAGAGCTCTCTGAGGCCACTTTGTGTAATCCATACTTGGACAAGAATTTGCTTTACAATATAACTTAAAAGTTGCTGTTGTGAAGTCATTTTCAGTCATGTCTGACTCTCTGTGACCCATTTGGGATTTTCTTGGGAAACATACTCCAGTGGTTTCTCATGTCCTTCTCCAGCTCATTTTATAGATGAGGAAATGAGAAAACAGGTTGAGTGACTTGCCCAGGGTCACACAACTAGTAAGTTCCTGAGGCCGGATTTGAATTCAGGTCTTCCTCACTCCATGCCCAGCACTCTATCCACTGTACCACCCAGCTGTCCTTACTCAACAAGTAGGGAAGGGAATGAGCACTTATAAAGTCTCTACTATGTGTTAGATACGATGCTAAGCCCTTTTTGCAAATATTACTTCACAATAACCCTTCAAGGTCGGTGCTTTTATTACATCATTTTACAATTGGGGAAACTGAGGTTAATCGACTTGCACAGGGTCCCAACTGAGGCCAGATTTGAACTTAGTTCTTCCTGACTCTGGGCCCAGCGTTCCATCCAGTACACCAACAAGGCAGCATAGTCCTCCAGACTATATTATACTATGTGTTGACCCACAAGCAGTCAACTAGTCTTTGCTGGTGGATCTCTAGGGAGAGGAGCCGCTCTCTTCCCAAGGCAGCCCATTCTACTTTGGAAGATCTGTGGTGGTTAGGGAGATTTTTCTTCTACCAAGCCTAAATTTAGTCCTAGGCACAGCGATCTCACCGGTTCTTCTCACTTCACGTTCATGAGCTCATATAGGTGTTGCCATGTTTTTCTGAAACCATTCCCCCTCATCATTTCCCATAGCACAATAGTATTCCATCACAGCTAAATGCCACAATTTGTTCAGCCATTCTGAAATTGATGGGCATCCCCTCAATTTCCAATTCTTTGCCTCCACAAAAAGAGCTGCTGTAAACATTTTTGTACATATAAGTCCTTTTACTTCTACTTTGATCACTTTGGGATACAGACCTAGTTGTGGTATTGCTGGGTGAAAGGGTAGGCACTATTTTATAGTCCTTTAGTATGGTTTCAAATTGTTTTTCAGAATAGTTGGAGCAGTTCCCAACTCTACCAACAATTCATTAATGTACCTATTTTTGTCTCATCTCCTCCAAAATTTGTCATTTCTGATAGATGTGAGGTGGTACTTCAGAGTTGTTTTAATTTGCCTTTCTCTAATCAATAGAGATTTGAACATTTTTTTCATGACTACAGAGAGCTTTGATTTCTTTTTCTGAAAACTGCCTGTTAATATTCTTTGACCATTTATCAATTGAGGAATGGCTCTCATTTTTTAAAATTTTGACTTAATTCTATACTCAGTATATATTCAAGAAATGTTATTTACAAGAGACACTTGAAACTTGCTGTAATTTTTTTTTATATTACTTCCTTGCCTATGGTACCTTTTAGCAAAATGTACTTTCCCCACTTATCTCTTTTAATTAGGTCTATTTTTGTTTTTGCACTGTCTGAGATCAAGATTGCTACCCATGCCTTTTTTACTTGAGCTCAAGCATATTTGGCTGCATCCCTTTATTTTTCCTTTGTGTGTCTTTCTGTTTCAAGTGTGTCTTGTAAATAACATATTGTTGAATCCTGATTTCTAATCTATTCTGCTATCTGTTTTCATTTTATGGGTGAGCTCATCCCATTCACATTCACAGTAATGATCACTAACTGTTATTTCCTTCCATTCCATTCTCTTCTCTCTCTCTCTCTCTCTCTCTCTCTCTCTCTCTCTCTCTCTCTCTCTCTCTCTCTCTCTACTGTCCCTCCTCAAAAGTCTATTTTGCTTCTAATTACTGCCTCCCTTTATGGTACCTCCCATTTATCACCTCCACCACCCCTTCCTTATCCCCTCCTATTCCCTATTGGATACATGACACTTGTAAATACAACTGAGTGTGTATATATAGTCTTTCTTTTTTGAACCAATTCTGATAAAAATGAGATTTAAGCATTGCGTGCCCCAACCATTTCCCCCTCCTTTGTAAAAACTCTTCCTTGAGGGGCAGTGAAGTGATACAGTGGATAGAGCACCAGCCCTGAAGTCAGGAGGACCTGAGTTCCAATCTGGCCTCAGACCAAACACTTGACACTTACTAGCTGTGTGACCCTGGGCAAGTCACTTAACCCCAATTGCTAAAACGAAACAAAAAAATCCCTCTTCCTTGAATGCCTCTTGTATGTGAAAAAAAATTCTCTATTGTCTCTCTCCTTTCCTCCTTCTCCCACTGGACCCTCTCCTTTTTCTCTCCCTTTCACCTTTTTTTAGAGATCATTCAGGATAATTGACTCATATCCATGCCCTCTGTCTATGTAAACTCCTTTTAAGTGCCCTGATAATGATAAAGTTCTTAGGAGTTACATCTATCATCTTGCCATATAAGGATGCAAAGAGTTTAACTTTGTTGAGTCCCTAATGATTACTCTTTCATGTTTACCTTTTTATGCTTCTCTTGAGTTGTTTGTTGGAATGTCAAATTTTCTATTCAGCTCTGCCCTTTTCATCAGGAATGCTTGAAAGTCCTCTATTTCATTGAATATCCATTTCCACCCCCACCCCCAGGATTATACTCAGTTTTTCTGGGTAGGTGATTCTTGGTTGGAATCCTAGCTCCTTTACCTTGTAGAATATAATTTTCCAAGCCCTCTGCTCCTTTAACGTGAAAGCCACTAAATCTTGTGTGGTACTGATTATGGCTCCGTGATATTTGAATGGTCCCTTTCTTGCTGCTTGAAGCACTTTCTCTTTGACCTGGGAGCTCTGGGGTTTGGCTATAATATTCCTGGGAGTTTTCATTTTGGGATCTTTCTCGGGAGGTGATCAATTTCTCTTTTGCCCTCTGGATCTAAGATATGAGGGTGGTTTTCCTTGATAATTTCTTGAAATATGATATCTGATATGTTATTCTGATGTGATATGAGAAATATGATATCTGATATGGTATCTCAAAATATAATATCTGAACAAAATATTTTTAGCTTTATAGTCTTTTTAAAAATCCATTTATTTATTCATTTATTTTTAGTTTTCAACATTTGCTTTTATAAGATTTTGAGTTCTAAATTTCTCCTCCCTCCCTCCACTCCCTTTTCCGCAAGACAGCATGCAATCTGATATAGAGTATACATGTCATATTAAACATACTTTCACATTCGTTATGTTGTGAAAGAAGAATCAGAACAAAAGGGGAAAACCATGAGAAAGATAAAAAACAATAACAACAAAAAAGTGAAAATAGTATGCTTCAATCTGCATTCAGATTCCTTAGTTCTTTCTCTGGATGTGGATAACATTTTCCATCACGAGTCTTTTGGAATTGTCTTAGATCATTGCATTGCTCAGAAGAGCTGAGTGTAACAAAGCTGGTCATCCCACAATGCTGCTGTTACTCTGTACAGTGTTCTCCTGGTTCTGCTTACTTCACTGAACATCAGTTCATGCAAGTCATGCCAGGTTTTTCTGCAGTCCACCTGCTCACCATTTCTTATGGAACAATAATTTTCCATTATATTCATATACCACAACTTGTTCAGTCATTCCCCAATTGATGGACATCCCCTCAATTTCCAATTCTTTGCCATGGGCTCTTTCTTTCATTATGGCTTTCAGGCGGTCCAATGATTCTTAAATTCTCTCTCACAATCTATTTTCCAGGTTTTTCTGATAAGATATTTCGTATTTTCTTCCATTTTTTCATGGTTTTGACTTTGTTTTATTATTTCTTACTATCTTATAGAGTCATTAGCTTTGACTTTCCCATGTCTAATTTCTTGGGGATTTGGGGATTTTTTAGGCAATTGGGGTTTAAGTGACTTGCCCAGGGTCACACAGCTAGCAAGGGTCAAGTGTTTGGTCTGAGGCTGGATGTGAACTCAGTTCCTCCTGACTTCAGGGCTGGTGCTCTATCCACTGCACCACCTAGCTGCTCCCCAAGTCTCATTTTTAAGCAATTATTTTCTTCAGTGAGATTTTGAACCACTTTTTCCATTTTGGCCAATTCTGCTTTTTAAGGAGTTCTTTTCTTCAGTAAGTTTTTATGCCTCTTTTACTATTAGGACAATTCTGTTTTAGAAAGTATTTTTTTTTAGTATTTTTTGTGCCTCTTTTACTAATCTGTTAATTCTCTTTTCATAATTTTCTTGCATTACTCTCATTTCTTTTCCCAATTTTTCCTCTTCTACTCATCACTTTCTTTGAGTCTTCTAGGACCTCTTGTTTGTTTCCATACAATTTGCACTTTTCTTCGAGTTTTTTTAGTAGCTATTTTTAAATTGTTCTCTTCTTCTGAGTTTATGTCTAGGTTTTCCCTGTCACCATATTAACTTTTAATGGTCAAATTCTTGTGTGTGTGTGTGTGTGTGTGTGTGTGTGTGTGTGTGTGTGTGTGGTTTGCTCATCTTTGTAGACTGTTTCTTGACTTTGAACTTGATGTGAAAGTTGGGTTCTGCTCACCTTGGGGTGGCGAGGCACTGTGCCAAGCTTTAGGCTTTTTCATGCTGACATTTTCAGAGGTAGTTCTGGGGGTCTGCAAGTTTTTTGGTGCTTCCAAGGTGGTGTGATTCTGAGAGAGGCATGGTCACTGCTCTCCTGGTCTGTGTTCTGGTCTCTAGCAAGAAAAGGTCACTGGTCTCCTGCAGCCAAAAGTGCCAGTACTCCTCTTGGCCCTGGAACTGTGACCAGGACCCCTGCTCTCTTGTGACCAGCCCCAAGAGCTCCTCTGTGCCCTGGAACTTTGACCCAGGACAGTGTGTGGGCAATAAAATTGATCATCAGCACCCACTATTCTCAGTGCCAGCAAAAGTGTCCTGTAATCTCTTTGTGAGCAGCTGTTGAACTCTCACCACCTCTGTGCCAAGAGCTTCCAAAGCTGCTGCTCCTGCTGTTGCAGTCACTATTGCTGCTGCCATGTGTGTATTCTTAGGATGGACCTCAATCCCATGTTACAGTCTTCTCCTGCCAACCTCTTCAGTTTTCTTAAGACAGAAAAATACCTCATCCAACTTTTTGTTGGCTTTGCTGCTCCAAAATTTGATTTGGGGCATGATTTGAAAGTTGTTTAGAGGGGAATGTCAGGAGAGGTCAGCTGGGTGGCCGCCCCTAATCCACTATCTTGGCTCTCCCCCCTAATAATCACCCATCCCAGCTTTTCTAACTGCAAGCCTGGGGTTCTCTCTACTGCACTGTACTGCCTGTCCCCTAAACCAGAGTCCTTCCAAGTGCTTGGAGGCCTTAGCCTGGGTCCCATAAGTTATTCAAGACATTTGGGATTGCAGGGGGGCCTGAGAGCTTGCTTGATATCATACAGCAAGTTGGTAGGCAGAGTTGAAACCAAAACCTATGGTCTTCAGAGACTTAGGTGTTAGCAGATCCTGTTGCACCACCTTACCTGCTGCATGATTAGGACACACCATAACCCTAGCCTGTCACAAGGGAGTGCCCTTCTCGGAGATGCCCAAATGAGGGCAATAGAGTGCATAAGAAGGAATAGTAAATTCTGAATCTGAGGAGCTGAGTTCAAATCCTGATTCTGACATTTGTTATCTCTGTAATCTTGGGAAAGTAATTTAACCTCTCTGGCCCTCAGTTTCTCCATCTGTAAAAGTTGGGGGGGTGGACTAGATGGCCTCTACATCCCCTTCTAGCTCTAAATCTGTGGTCCTAACATGTCTCTGGAATTTGGTATTCTCATTTGAAAGTCAAGTGAGGAAGGAGGTCTTGGACCAGATGACCTTTCTCTATGAGGCTATGAACCCATAGTTTGAACCTTGAATTTCCAAGCATGTCTAAGATTCTTGGACCAAATGCCTGTGATCTTCATCTCCCATTAGGCTTCTCCATGCAGTGGGTGGCACAGGATTCTGCAGTCAGAGCATACTCAAGGTTGGTGTTGTTACCTTTGGACCTTTGCAGATGACAGTGTCAATAAAACTAGAAGTTATGGAACAGGGACATTAGGGAGTGACTATTTGCACTCCAAAATGATTTATTACACAGTTTCCTTAAAGTGGATTATAGATTTAGATTTGCAAGGAAATTGAAAGGCCATTAAATCCAACAGATGAGGAACCAAAGAATTTGAGAGGTGGAAGAAATTCCAGCATTCATGTGGTCTCAGTTATGGAAGCTGAGGCCAAGAAAGGGGAAATGATAGCTAAGGCACTTATTAGCAGTAAATATGTAAAAGTTCAGTTTGCACAAAGCTTTTTAGGAACTCTGCTATTGAATTGAATAGTATTATATCCCAGGAAGGGGTGGGGCACCAGGCTGACTACACAGAGGCAAAATGACTCAGTTAGGAAAAATGGGGCAGGTTAAAGCTTCCACACAGATCAGCATTGAGATCAATCCCATGAGTGACCACTGAACTTCCAGCCTGAGTGATAGAGAGGCCCAGTCTTTATAAAGAAACAAACAAAAAAATCCCTACTTATCTTCAAGGCTGGTTTTGAAGGCTCATATTTTTACTGTTAAACCCAAATATTGTTCCTTTTGTATCTTTGAGGTCTTTGTATCCTTCCACGGATGTAAACTCTCTTCCATTTGGTTCCAAAAGTCCAGGTAACATAATTCAGTAAAATTTCTCCCTAATGAAGCTCTTGCTCTCTTTATAAATCTGAGCTCTTTCTTCCTTCACATTATGAGTCATCCTTCCAAGAGGGGGAAGGCATCCCATCCTCATCATTCCACTTATTTTATTGGCTTTCCTTGATTGATAAGACCTTACTCAACTGATTTATGTTAACCAAGCTCCCAGGAAACTTTTATAATTTACACATCTATTCATTCTTTGTATTCATAACCCAACCACAGCAAACAATCAGGTAGAGAGTAGGCACTTAATAAATGCTTGTTGGTTGGTTGACTCATGTATTTACTTTTGTTAACTAATTTTTACAAAATTAACAAATATTTGTTTTCTGTACCTCTCCCCATACATCCTAAAAAAGAAAAGCAAACTCCTTCTAACAGATATGCATAATCAATAAAACAAATTCTCAAATGGTGGTGTTAAAAAAATGTATGTCTCATTTGTTGTCTGCGGGCCTTCACCTCTGTGTCAGGAGGTAAGTAACGTTCTTCTTGAATGGTCCTCTAGAATCATAATTGGCTATGGCATTGATCAGCGTTCTCAAGTCCTTCAAAGTTGTTTGTATTTATAATGTTATTATTAAACTGTTCTCCTTTTTCTGTGTATTTCACAGTGCATTAGTTCATAAAAGCCTTCCCAGGTTTCTTGGAAACCTTCCTTTTCATAATTTTTTTTTTTTGTGTGGCATAGAGTATTCCATGACATTCATATACGATAACTTATTTGGCCATTCCTCTATTTATGGGCATTCCCTTTGCTTCCAGTTCTTTGCCTCCCCCTAAAGAGCTGCTATCAAACTTTTATATGTTTGAGTTATTTTCCCTTTTCTTAGATCTCTTTGAGTTACAGAGCCAACTAATGGTGTCCATAAGTAAGAGTACACACACTTTAGTGACTTTTAATTCTAATTCCTGTAATTTCTTTTTCTTCTCTTATTGCTAAAGCTAACATTTTTAGTACAATATTGAATAACAGTGGTGATAATGGACATCCTTGCTTCACCCCTGATCTTATTGGAAATGCTTCTAGTTTATCTCCATTATAGATAATGCTTGCTGATGGTTTTTCATGGGTGCTACTTATCATTTTAAGGAAGACTCCCTTTATTCCTATGTTCTCTAGTGTTTTTTTTTAAAATAGGAATGGGTGTTTTATTTTGTCAAAATTTGTCAACATTTTGTCAAAAGCATCTATTGAGATAATATAATTTTATGATTTCTGTTAGTTTTGTTGTTGATATGGTTAATTATGCTGATAGCTTTCCTAATATTACACCAGCCCTGCATTCCTGGTACAAATCCTACCTGGTCATAGTGTATTTTATCCTCATGATAAGTTGCTGTGATCTCTTTGCTAACATTTCATTTAAACTTTTTACATCTATATTCATTAGGGAAATTGGTCTACAATTTTCTTTCTCTGTTTTGGCTCTTCCTGGTTTAGGTATCAGCACCATATTTGTATCATAAAAAGAATTTGGTAAGGCTCCTTTGCCTATTTTCCCAAATAGTCTATATAGTATTGAATTTAATTGTTCTTTAAATGTTTGATAGAATTGACTTGTAAATCCATCTGGCCCTGGAGATTTTTTTCTTAGCTAGTTCATTGATGGCTCGTTCAATTTCTTTTTCTGAAATGGGATCATTTAAATATTTTGTTTCCTTTTCTGTTAATCTGGGCAATTTATATTTTTGTAAATATTCATCCATTTCCTTAAGATTGTCAAATGTACTGGCAAATAGTTGGGCTAAATGGCTCCTAATCATCGTTTTAATTTCCTCTTCATTAGTGGTGAATTCACCCTTTTCATTTTTGATACTGGTAATTTGATTTTCTTTTTTCTTTTTGTTTAAAATCAAATTAACTAAAGGTGTATCTCTTTTATTGTATTTTTTGAAATAAAAATAGCTCTTAGTTTTGTTTATTCCTTCAATAGTTTTCTCAATTTCAATTTTGTTAATCTCTCCTTTGGTTTTCAGAATTTCTAATGGCATTTAATTGGAGATTTTAAATTGTTTCTTTCCTAGCTTTTTGTAGTTGCATGTCTAATTCATTGTTCTCCTCTTTCTCTATTTTATTCACGTAAACATTTAGAGATATAAAATTTCCCCCAAGAACTTCTTTCACTACATGCCATAAGTTTTGGTATATTGTCTCATTATTGTCAGTTTCTTAGATGAAGTTATTGATTGTTTCTATGATTTGTTGTTTGACCCACTCATTCTTTAGCATTAGGCTATTTAGTTTCCAATCCGTATTTACTGTCTTTCCAGAGTTTTGCTTTTGACCACCACCTCCCTCAGTCTGCCCTCCCTTCTATCAGCTCTCTCTCTTTTCTTTCCCCTTTCCCCTTCTACTTCCTACAGGGCAAGTTAGATCTCCATACCTGAGTATGTTATTCCCTCCTTGAGCCAAATCCGATGAGAGTAAAGTTCAAGCAATGTTCATCTCCCTCCCTTCTTTCCCTCTACTGTAATAGGTCTTTATGCCTCTTCATGAACTCTCTTCTGCTTCCTCCTTTCCTCTTCTCCCAGTACAATCCCTTTCCCCTCTTAATTAAAAATCAAAACAGTGTTTCCCCTCAAAGGTCTTGTAGTCTACTGGGTATTTGCAACATGCATACAGAGAAGCAAATACCAAGTACATACAAAGTAATACAATGTGGCTTGAAGAGATAGAGTTACTGTCCCTCACCTTCCTCCTTGCTCTGACACTTGTGTCCTTCCCACCTATCCCGAGTGGGGAGAGAGAGAGAGAGAGAGAGAGAGCCCTCCTCTTCCTCAGAGGAAATTAGGAATATGACATATTCAGAGACAATGGAGAGACTTGTATGAACAGGTGCAGAGACTGGAACCAGGAGAACAATTTATGTGAAGACCAGAAGAATGTAAACACATCTCTGAAAGACCTCAGAACTCTGACCAAAGTCTTGACCAATCTTGGATTCTGAAGACTGATGATGACCGCTTATTGGCAGAGAGAAGGGTTGAAGGGCAGGAGCTATAGGACCAGACATACACAATGAGATGAGGGCAATATATTGATTTGTTTTACTTTGTTGTAAGGAAGGACTTGTGTGTGGAGGCGTTGGAGGGTAGCAACAGGCATGTAAAATATATAAATGAAGCAGTATAAAAGGTACACAGAGGGAAGGGAAGGGAGGTGCAGAAGGGGGATCAATTAGAGAACTTTGTTAGTGCTTGCTTCAACTTATATATTTAAAGAAAAACACTGTATGAAGAAGTTCATGGTTTCTGGCACAAGCCTCTTCCCTTTTCTTCATGTCTTGAAATCTTTGTGATTGTTGAATTCACAAGAAAGATGGCTCTGAATAAAAAAAAAAAGAGGGAGATGGAACTAACTACTGAGGGGCAATCAGGAAGACCTTTTCGAGAAGGTTGCATCTGAGCTGGTGCTTTGAAGGAAGCTAGGAACAGGAAGAAGTGGAGGTGAGGCAGCCTGCACAAGAGCATAGTGGTGGGAGATGACATTTTGTGCATGGGAATGTCTTGGGTAACTATGGGTGAAATTCAGCCCTTACCTCTCTGCTGACCCCTGGCCTTGAATCACCAACTGCCTATGAGACATCTCTAATAAGATGTTCCCTAAACATCTGAAACTCGGTATGTCCAAACCTGAACTTACTGTCTTCTTCCACTTAAACTCTCCCCTCTCCCTAACTTCCTTATTACTGTTGAAGGTACCCACCATCCCCCCAGTCATCCAGCCTTGAAACCTAGGGGTCATGCTTGACTCCTCACTTTCCCTCCCTCCACAATCCAATCTGTAGCCAAGTGTTGTCATCTCTACCTTTTCAACATGTTCTATGCATTCCTTTCTCTGACACTGCCACCATATTGGTGCAGTCTCTTATTACCTCACGCCTTTGTTGTCAGATCATGTCTGACTCCTCATGACTCTATATGGGGTTTTCTTGGAAGAGATACTGGAGTGATTTGCCATTTCCTTCTCCAGCTCATTTTACCAATAAGGAACTGAGGCAAACAGGGTGAAATGACCTGCCTAGAGTCACACAGTTAATAAGTGTCTGAGGCTGAATTTGAATGCAGATAGGAGTCTTCTTGACTGCAGGCCCAGCCCATTGTGCACTCTGGCGCCACATAGCGGCCCATGCCTGGACTACTGCTACAGCTGCTGGTGGGTCTCCCTATCTGCAGTGTCTGCTCACTCCAGTCCTTCTTCCACTTTGCTGACAAAAAGATCTTTCGTTTTGCACATGTCCTACTATGTGACCCCTGCCCTCATTCAGTCAACTCCATTGGCTGCCTGTTATCTCCAGAATGAAATGGAAAATGTTCTGTCTGGCCTTTAAACTCCTCCACAACTCGGGCCCTTGCCGTCTCTGGTCTTCTTACACTTTTCTCCTCTCTACATACTCTGATTCAGAGTCACTGGTCTTGCTGTTCCTCAACGAACACCACCCTGGCCCCTTTCCCCGTCTCCTGACACTGACATTCTACTGGCTGTCCCCCCATACCTAGAACATGTCTCCCTCCTGCCTTCCTTTGAGATTCAGATCATATCCTAACATCTGCAAGAGGCCTTTCCTGGTTTTCTCCCTTGTCCCCCACATTAGTGCCTTTCCTCTGAGATTAATAATAATAATAATAATAATAATTATAATTAGTATTTCTATAGTGCCTTGAGGTTCACAAAGTACTTCACAAATATTATCTCATTTGATCCTCTCAACAACTCTGGGAAGGAAATGCTATTATTATCCCCGTTTTACAAATGAGGAAACTGAGGCAGCAAAGGATAAGTGATTTGTCCAGGGTCGCAGAACCAAAAGAAGTCTGAATTTGGGTCTTCCAGACTGAAGCTCCAGCATTCTATCCATTGTATCACCTGGATGCCCCACCTTTTACATTACACATCTTCTACACATATTGCTTGTATATTGTCTCCCCTGATTGACTGTGAGCTCCTTAAAAGCAAAACTATTTTCTTGCCTTCTTTGTTTCTGCAGGGCTTAGCACCATGCCTGGAATGTGGTAAATGCTTTAAAAATGCTTGTTCACTGATTTACTTACCTTTACTTCAAAGGCTATATGGAGCTGACCATGATCAACCATGTGACTACCACAGTAAACATTCTATAGGTTTGATGCTTTTGATTCTGCATGGATGCCTGGCTCAAAGAGTCCTGGAATTCTCGGAAGGAATCAAGGCTGTCACATGTTGTCAATACATGTTGTCACAAGCCTGTTAACACACACTAGGAGGGATTCAAAGTAAAACCAAACCAGAAGTCTCTCTTAGACAAAGGGGGGTATTTGTCTTCTAAGATGTCAACCTCAAAAAATGATAGAACATACCTCAAACATTATGGGGCCATTTTGCTTTAATTTCATGGAATCAGAGACATAGTGGGTAGAGTGCTGGGCCAAACCTCTCTCTGGCTGGCTGCCCCCCCCCCATCTCTGGAATGCTCTCTCTCCTCTGCTCTAACTACTGATTTCCCTGGCTTCTTTTAAGTTTTAACTAATATCCCACCTTCCACAGGAAGCCTTTCCCAACTCCTCCTAATTCCAGTGCCTTCCCTCTATTAATCATTCCCTATTGATTTTATATATGTGTATATAATATATATGTGTGTGTATATATATGATATATACATCCTGTATATATTTATAATATATACATATTATATATATAGGGGTGTGTGTGTATATATCTATATCCATATCTATCTATGTATCTATGTATCTATGTATATATCTTGCATATAACTTGCTTTGTATATTATTTGTTTGCATGTTGCCTCCCCCATTAGATTGTAAGCTTCTTGAGGCAGAGACTGCCTTTTGCCTCTTCTTAAAATTTTTATTTTATTTTTTAGCATTCTTTTCTTTTTAAATTTTGTGTTCCCAACTCTCCACCTCCCTCTCACACTCTCCTCCCCTCACTCAGAAGATAATCAGTATGGTACCAACTATACATGTGAAATCATGCAAAACATGTTTCCATATTACCCATGAAAAATAAAGTGAGAAAATTATACTTTGATTTGTACCAAGAATTCACCAGTTCTCTCTCTGGAGGTTGATTCCACTTTGTCATCATGAATCCTTTGGAATTGCCTTGAATCGGGTACTGATCCAAGTAACCAAGTCTTTCACAGTTGATCATCATCACAACATTGCTGTTCCTGTGCACAATGATCTCCCATTTCTTCTCACTTC